>NW_020174429.1:1659611-1724823 GCF_003031525.2 Neophocaena asiaeorientalis asiaeorientalis
CTCTCAACCATTGCGCCACCAGGGAAGCCCCCAAAACATTTTAAAGGATATTTCTAAGGGAAATTCTAAATTTAAATAATCAACATACTATATTTTAGAACTTGGATATAGGGAACACTTAAATAGTAAAACACTTTTATACTTGGGGTTTATTTAGAGAAAGGAATGTAGAACATATGTTTCATTTTCTTAAAAAAAATCAAAATTTGGGATAAATAAGAAAACAAGGTGGAACATAAATTTCCCCTAAAGAGAACTATTGTATGCTCAGCATGAGAGGGATGACATCTGAGTTCCAGGCTTTTAAACTACTGCTTTACTTTCTTAAGGGAGAGAGAATGTTGTGTTTTATTGCGAGTAATTTACACTGTTGATACATCTTGCACCGTTTCTCCATCCCAGTGAACATACAAAACACTTTCTGATGAAGGATGTTAAGATAAAACTTCTGATTAAATCCCTCTTGTAAGGTGACCTGTTCACCCATGCATCCTTCCTTCCTTTGTGTTAATATTTACATTTTAATCATAACCACCGATGATTTAACAAATACGGTATTTTAACACAATGGTCCATACAAAAATAATGGTCTCCTTTGCCATCTGGCTGATGGGTCTGCATCATCTGTTGTGACTATACCAAGAGCCCAACCAAACGGTTGACTCCTGGCTGTTCTCCTGGTTGTTCCGGTGGTCAGAGCTGCAGCAATGCAATGTGAGGCACAGATGGCGGCCACACAGTGCTGCCGTGAGGGCGCTCAGCTGGGAGGCTTCCTCAGTCCCAGCCAGGGTCCAGCGTCTCCCCCAGCATTTATCTCACTGTTGTGGCCTCTCCCACCGCGGAGCACAGGCTCCAGACGCACAGGCCCAGTGGCCATGGCTCACGGACCCAGCCGCTCTGCGGCAATGTGGGATCTTCCCAGACTGGGGCACGAACCCGTGTCCCCTGCATCGGCAGACAGACTCTCAACCACTGCGCCACCAGCGAAGCCCCTCCCCCAGCATTTTATTAGAGACGCCCACATACACAGCAGTGGAGAGAACAGTGTGCCCTGGGCATCACGGTCAACTTACGGTCATTCTTGCTTCAGCTACCTCAAACTTCCCTCCTCTGGGTTATTTTGAGGCCAGTCTTATAATTTTATCTCTAAATGTTTTTTCTTTTTTTAAAAAATTAATTATTTATTTTTGGCCGCGTTGGGTCTTCGTTGCTGCGCAAGGGCTTTCTCTAGTTGCGGCGAGCGGGGGCTACTCTTCGTTGCGGTGCGCTGGCTTCTCATTGCGGTGGCTTCTCTTGTGGCGGAGCACGGGCTCTAGGCGCGCGGGCTTTAGTAGTTGTGGCACGTGGGCTCAGTAGTCGTGGCTCGCAGGTTCTAGAGCACAGGCTCAGTAGTTGTGGCGCACGGGCTTAGTTGCTCCACAGCATGTGGGATCTTCCCAGACCAGGGCTTGAACCTGTGTCCCCTGCATTGGCAGGTGGATTCTTAACCACTGCACCACCAGGGAAGTCCCTTTATCCTTAAATATTAACCTGTATATTATCAAACTGGTAAGAACTTTTTGCTCTACTTTTAAGATAACTCAAAATTAAGTTACACGGTGTTCCTTAGTATCATAAAAGTATTTGATCAAAAATATGTCATATAGTCCCTGGGCTCAAGTAATCTTAACAGTTACTTGCACAGTTAAGATGAATGCAAATGAAAAAAAGAAGCACTAAAAAGCAATTCTCCAATATAACATATTGTTAGACTAAGCAACGTACTAATTGTCAGTCCTGACTTAGATGGATTTTAGGATGTGCACAAACAATCCAAGTGACCTCCTAGGTTTATCTGCTTCCTCTCCTTTACACAAACCATCAGCCTCTGCCAAAGTGAACTCCCTGAGGTCCTCTGCAAACTCCAGGCAATACCCCTCTCCATGCTGCTCCATTTCTGAGACTGTTCTTTATAGCTAAGATATCCTTCCCACCACATTATCATTTCCTACAGAGCTGGCTCAAATGTTTCCCCTCCTCCTCAAAGTTCTTCATGGTCCCCTCCAGTGCTCGGTGTCTGCCTGCCCACCCACAGGCATCTGTCTGTATATTTCCCACAAGGTGCCTGGACTGGATACGGGTTTGTATATGGTTTTCACTCGCTACCGGATATAAATGTTTTGAAGGCAGGCTTTGCTGAGTGAGGAACGTATCCACCCGTCAGGAGCTATGGAGGCTTAGGAGAGACACAGACTCTGCACATGAGGCTGACGCAACGGTGCATCTGAGTAGTCCTGAAGGAGAGGGGAGAGGTGGGAAAGTATTCCAGGCAGAAGAATTATTCAGAAGCCTGGCCAAACAAGAAAAAGGCTCGAACCCTCCCACATACTGACCCCTCGGAGGAGATCCTGGGTGCTCGTGACGGCTGCATCAGCAGTGATGAATTCTGATCATGGGGGACTTCCCTGGCGGTCCAGTGGATAGGATTCCGCACTTCCACTGCAGGGGGCTCGGGTTCGATCCCTGATCAGGGAACTAAGATCCCACGTGCCACGCAGCCAAAAAAAAAAAAAAAAAAAAAAAAGAAGATCCTTGATGGCTTCTCAATGAAAACTACTGCCACAGAAGACACCAAAAAGAAAAGACAGAGACTCTGCACCAAGGTGTTTATAACCTACACCTGGAGATAAAACATCTATAGAAATAACTATAAGACGAGGCAGAAGTGGTAAGTATCATGTGAAGTATACAGATAAGCAAATTATGGGAGTCCAGGGAAGGGAGAATTTACTTTAAATGGGGGCATCAAGAAAGACTTCAAGGAGGAGGTGGCAATTGAGTGGTCTGTACACAATGGGTAGAAGCCGGGCATGTGAAGGTAGGAAGAAGGGCACTCAGGGCAGAGGGGATAAAAGAAGAAGAGGCATGGAGGCAGAAAAGCACAAGGGTGCCCAACGGCCAGCCAGTGTTCAGGCTGTTTGGAAAATGGGGAATAGGAGTGGGAGTGATGTGAAAGAAAGCTGAAAGGCAGTTTTATGGATCCTTACTGAGCCTGATTCTAGACTTTAGTCTGTGCAAAAGGAGCCACTACGTGTATGTGAGCAGAGCAGTGACCAGGACCTTAATGCCGCTGTGGGGGATTACTTGGGAAGCAACGTGACCCATTTGATTGAGGGGGGTGGTGAAGCAAGCCCCAGGAGAGAAGAGGCTGGGCGACTAGAGCAGGGGTCGAGGCTACGGGATGAGGGCGTGAACCTGAGATGATGGTGGGAACAGCGGAAGGGATGAATAGAGGATGGGCGGGGGGACGCCACCCACCTGGGTGAGGGAGGGAGGGAGGCTTCGCCATTCTTCATGGCTGCCCCTCCCCAGAAAGGGAGATGAGCGCTCAGAAGTGACAGATCCAGAAATAAATCCAAGCGTCTCCTCTGTTGATGATCCTATGTTGAGTCCAATGACCTTTTGTTACTTTTGTTTTTCACTAGAAACAAAGGAGCAGACAAATAAAATCCAGTTCCATCCTCCGTCTGGCTCCATTCTAATGAGTCTTTATCTTTGTGATATGGTTTCTTCGAGCCCGAGCCCAGTCTGCCTCTGGGAAACAGTCTCTGCGCAGCTGACTTCACAAAGCCTTTATATTTAGGTCAGCAGTAGCTGCTGACACCAGCCCCCAGTCCCGAAAGCTTCACAGATTAAGTGAGCTGTCTGGAAGGGTTTATCACCATTCTGATTCTCTGGCCTCTATCTCTGAAAGTTAGAAAAGGGAAACAGAGCCTAGAAGGAAGTCGCAGTACCTATTTCTGAAGGGAGATGTTTTCCTTAATTTTGTCCATTTCAACCTTTGATCATCAGCCTGTGAATATTGAGAGCAGTAACGACGGTTTAGGAACAAGGAGAGCCTGGCTGTGAACGACTAACTCTCTGATTCCAGTTCAGGAAAATGCACCCATATCCAGCTCAGGTTTCAGGACCTGTTGACAAACGTCCTGGTCAGTCCCCAGGCCTTGACTCTAACATCTCCAAGGCCTGCAGATGCACACTGACTGATGGACGGTCCTCCTGCCGGAAGCCCGAGCCAGGAAACTACCTCCCACATCTGGGGAAAAACAGCGAGCCCTGAAGGTTCCAGGGACGAGAGTTAAACTGGATTGGACCCAAGGTGCTTCATGGGACCCTGTTTCCCATGCTCGGAACACACGTGGATGGTCACGTTGCTTGACATGTGTTCTCCCCCAGCTCTGTCCTTGAATTATTTGAAAAGAAAACAGAGGAGTCCTTAGGACACACTAGGGTCAAGGGTTCCAGCTTAGAAAAACCAATTCCAATGACAGGTTCATCCTCTATACAAAGTTTAGGAAAATGTGCACGCAAGTTTCATTCCCAGGATTCTGCCCCATTGCGTTTCCTTTTTTACTTCTGGAAGTCAGGGATGGGAATGGAGTGGGTGACAGGAAGGAGGAGATTAGAATAAACTTGGAAAGCCAGTAAGGTAACCTGACTTCATCTAAGGGCAAAAGGTAACAAAATGCCCTCGCAGGAGCTTTCTGTATCTGGAATATTCTGTCATCATCAGTTTTTACTCATCTCTCATTTCCCCTTTCCCCAGTGTGACAAATTCTAGACTGAACTAGACCCCTACTAACTGGAACTTTCATGACAGCACACTTATTTTTAGGACAAAGAAACAAGAGAATGAGCACATAGTAAGTTAAGACAAAACACAACATACTTCCAAGGAACACTCCCACTAAGACTACGATATACTCTGCATGATTTCTCACACCTTACACAGGACTATACATGGAGAACTCATATTACAAGGGTGATGTAAACACAATAAGATTCTGAATTATCCACAAGAGATAAAAAGCAACACGTTCCTCATCTAAGCCTAAAGAACTTCCCTCTGAACTATAAAAAGCTTTAGGATGTAAGTTGTATTGAGGGTGTAGTTTGGAAGTAAATGAAAACTAAAGAAACAGTATGTAAATGAAAGACACTACATCACAGAGCCAAGAAGCTGAGTGTTGTGGTTTAGGACAGTTCCTGACCCAGAGGAGCCTCCGGTCTAGGGGACAGCCATGACACAGTGATAATTCAAGTGGGAAGGGCTCTAATGGCTGGGCTAACAAAGTGGTGGGGAGAGGCTTTGCTGAGGAGGTGATAATTTCTATATCCTGAGAGAAAGGAGCGAGTTTTGACAGGGAGGAAGCACTTTAGACATTGGGAAAAAATACAAATAGGATCATACATGCAAAAATAGCAGAAACTTTATCTTTAGAGGGGATATAGTAAAACTAGTCACTCCCCAAAGGACTAGTTTTTTTTTTTTTTTTTTTTTTTTTGCGGTACGCGGGCCTCTCACTGTTGTGGCCTCTCCCGTTGCGGAGCACAGGCTCCGGACACGCAGGCTCAGTGGCCATGGCGCATGGACTTAGTTGCTCCACAGCACGTGGTATCCTCCCGGACCGGGGCACGAACCCGTGTCCCCTGCGTCGGCAGGTGGACTCTCAACCACTGTGTGACTAGGGAAGCCCCTAGGACTAGGTTTTTAAAAAATTTTGTTTCATATGCCTTATAAACTAACAGTTTAGAATTTATAAACCTTTTATAGACTCTTATCATAAAATGGTATACTTTATTAAAAAAATTATCAGAATTGCAGTGCCTAGAAAAGCAGCCTTTTAAGGGAGATTCCAGCTTGGAAATATAAATTCTCTGATTTCAAAATGGGATGTTTAATAAACCTGGTCAATAAAAATTAACTTCTGAGATTTCAATTATTTTAAATTACTCTTTTTATCTATTCTCCCAAAAGCCATTTATCATTTACAAAGAAAATGTCTTTAAAAACAAACATGCAAAAATTTATATCAAATACATAATTCTGAAAATAGATTAATTTTTGTGAAGTCCTCCATAAAAAGCTCTATGACTTCACATTCCCTAAAGAAATTGTCAACAGTAAGAAATTTTACATTCACTTTTTGAGGGCCACTCTGCATTTTTAGCTATGATCTGTTTCATGAAATACTACTCGAAAGTTAAAAATAATAAAAAAGACTATAGTAGGCTGATTGATGCAAGGGAATTTTTAGGCTTTGCACTCATATGTAGAGAGGCTAACATGTATTTGAGATCTCCAGCAAGAGTGTATTAAGTTCTACTAATAAATCTCCTGGGACACCGTGTTCTAAATATACATTTTTCCTTTTTAGACTTCTAAATCTGCAATTGAAATAAACTTAGTTTTAATTTTTCCCATGTTCAAAACTGTAGTTTCTCTCTTAAAAAAAAAAAGCAACAACTTTTATTATGGAAAATTTCACACACACACACACACACACGTAGAATAGTATAGTGAACCCAATGTATCTACCGGCTAGCTTCAAAATTATCAACAGCTTGCCCAAATTCTTATCCACCATATTTAAAAATATAACCACAGTAATGTGTCAGAATTGAAATAGTTAAAATAATTACTATTATATAATACCTATCAGTGTGTATAGGTCCCCAAATGTCAAAAAGGCCTTTTTGCAGTTGGCTTATTTGAATCAGGACCCAAACAATGTCTACACATTAAATTTTTTTCATTTTCATTCTTTCAAGTATTTATTAACCACCTGAGAAGCATTAGGCGATGTGCTACGTGCTAATCCCAATTTTATTTAACAGTTTTATTTTCTCTTTACTTTCAAATGCTGTTTTGTAATTCAACCCTTGGTTGCTTTTTATCTATCTGGTATTAATCTGTAGTCATAACCAAGTATTGACTCTTAACAACACAGATGCCCAATTTCTATGGGTTGCTAAACTATAAAAATTATTTTCTCAACTTTTAACTTACTCGTAGGATTGAAATTAGCTGCACTCTTATTTCTGAAAGTACCTGTTTAAAGTATACTTAAAGTTACTTGTTTAATTCACTGCTAGATCAGAGAGACCAACTTAAAAATACAAATTGTCTGAAAGTGCTCACAGGCTAATCACAAGCCTTGGCTTGGGGTTCTACGCACAGCACATCACTAAAATACCCACGGAAGACTTGGGCCTTTGTTTTAGAGAAAGAAGGGATATAATCTATTTTCCCATTCCCGTTTGCTTTAAAACCATTAACTCCCAAGTCCATACATTCATCATTAACACCCGCCTCTAACTCATACTGGCAAGGCCATCTTCCTCTTTTCTTTCTTTCTTTCTTTTTTTTTTGTGCTAAACAACATAAAATTTACCACGTTGACCAATTTTAAGTGTACAATTCAATACTGTTAACTATATTCACATTGTTGTGAAAAAGATCTCAAGAATTTTTTCATCTTGCAAAACTGAAACTCCACACTAGTGAACAATTCCCCTTTTCCTCTCCCCCCAGTGCTTGGCAATTACTGTTCTCTGTTTCTATGAATCTGACTCTCTTTAACTACCGCATGGAAATGGAATCGTTTGACTTTTTGTGACTGGCTTATTTCACTTAGCATAATGACCTCAAGGTTCATCCATGTTGTAGCGTGTGAGATGATTTCTCTCCTTTTAAAGGCTGAATAATATTCCATTGTATATTTTGGCCACATTTTGGCCACATTTTGTTTACCCATTTGTCCACCTTTTGGCTATCATGAATAGTGCTGTTAGGAACAAGGGTGTGCAAATATCTTTCTGAGATCCTACTTTCAATTCTTTGGGCTATATACCCAGGAGTGGATTTGCTGGAGCATCGATAGTTCTATTTTTAATTTTTTGAGGAAACTCCAAACTGTTTTCCATAGTGCTTGCACCATTTTACAATCCTACCAACAGTGCACAAAGGTTCCAATTTCTCCACATCCCCACAAACATCTGTGTTTTTTTTTAATAGTAGCAATCATAATGGTGTTTTTTTAAATTAAAAATTTAACAAAATTTCTACTACATGTTTCATAGTAAAATATTCACTGAAGAAAAATTTTAAAATAGGGATTTAAAAAATTATCATTAGCTCCACAATCCAAATACAATAACTGTTAAACATTTTGATATATATTCCTCTAGCCCCCCTCTTTTTTTTGTGGGGCAGGGGGGGCAGAGATCATATTTTAGGAGAGGTAAACAATTTGACTTCTATATGCAAATGGAAATGGAGAAGAATCTTACATATTGATAAAAATATTTTTACCTTCATTGAAATCCCCTTGTTTAACATTTCTATGACTTACCATACTTTACTCATTTTTAAAATAAAGGAGTCTTCGGGGACTCTCTCACTTTTTATGCCTTTTCTATTATGAAATATAACACACATACAGAAAAGTCCACAGACACAAATACATGACAACTAAGTTAGTACAAGGCAAACACTCCTGTTTCCACCGCTCGATCTGCAGAAGACACTCCCACGGGATCGCTTGTTACCACTCTCCTGACTGATGGCAATCACTTCCTTGCTCTTATACTTTTACCACCTACACCAGCATTCCTTATCACTATCGTTGAGGTCTGCCTTCACTTTAACTTCATATTAATGAAATTACACAGTATATACCCTTTTGTGTCTGGCATCTTTCATTTAGTGTTATACTCGTGAGGTTCATACACAGTGGACTTGCTGTGGTTCACTCATTTGCACTGCTATCCAGTACTCTATTGTTTAAATACACCACAATTTTTAAATTAATTCTACTGCTGATGGACACTGGGTTGTGTCCAGGGTTTGACTATTATGAACAATGATGCTATGGCCATTCTCATATGTGTCTCCTGGCATGCAAGGGCACACATTCACATTAGGTGTACACCTAGGAGTGAAACAGAGTGTACATTTGTTCAACAGTGTACATTTGCACACAGGCCAAACTTCTATTGAAGGTCTTCAATAACCACATCACCCTCGTCTACTGTTTTTCTTATTCCTGATCCTGCCCCTTTATCAAATCCTCAATGGAAACTGTCAAAGCTTGTCAGTGGCCATCACACTTGCATCTTGGCCAACATGGCCTCCTGGAACAGACTCATACCTTCCCATCACATAGCGGTGAAGACACACGTGGTGAGTGCATACTGTATGCAGGGCCGCAGGCTGAGTGTTGGGGAAATAAAAGGCAGATGACAGGTCCTGGACATTAGATGTTACAATCGAGTTGGGAAAAAAGGCAGAGAGATAAGAAGGGAAGTCTTAACAGAGGTGGCATGCACTAAACAGCAAATAATTGGTGTAGATGATGAGAGCTACAGAAGTAGAGGAAGGAGTAGAGTGACGTGTGAAAATCTTGGGGAGGAGACCTGATCTTGGCTGGGCCTTGAGGGAAACGCAGGACTGAAACGAGCAAAGGCCGTGGTTGGGAATGTCACGTTTAGAGAACAGGGAAGGATGAGTGCTTTCCTGAAACAATGGTCCATACCACATTCAGGTGCACAGGCATAGAATCTGTCTCTTAAATGGCCCGTTAAAGAGTAAACTTGCAGCTAAATAAGATATATAACATAGTAAGAAAATTAAAGTCTGCCAGTTAAAAACATTACATTTAGTCACAAATGTGCATTCAAAAACAACTGCAAAATGCAGTACTAAAAATACTTATGGTACTAGAACATGGAGCCCCTGATGCCTAGCCTGAGAATGTGATCCCTTAAGGCCGAGACAGATCTGCGACGTCACTGTCACAGGCCATGCAGTACTCTGAAAGTGGTCCTGTAGTAAAGACATTCTGTTAGTCATAAGGAAGACAGGTCAGGGAAAGAGTATTTGAATTAACACAAACACACCATCAACAGCAAGCACAAACTCATGGTGTCATCTTTCTATATAAAGAACAGCAAGGAGCCAATTACTAGTACTGTAATAGCTGGATCTTCAAAAATTTTGAGGCTGCTTTGATGGACGATTTAGCTGATGTTAGGAGTTCCAGCGCCCCTTGAATGCAGAGAAGTGTCACGTAGTACAGATGGATCAGGAAACCTGGCTCTGGGCCTGCAACTGCCCCTGCAGCCTTGTGACCTTGGGCCATGAGTCAATTCTCCTCATTTTCTCTATTCATAAAAAATAAGGGGGTTGAAACAGGGTTTCTAAATTATCTCTTATCTCTCCATTCTAACAACTAAATGCTGAGAGAAGGCATTTTTTTTTTGTCCACTTCCTCAAGAATGAGAAAAACTCACCCCTGGCTCCTGCGTATCTTTCCCACAAACCCTAAGGCTTACAATAGAGAAAGGGCACGGTCTGATGCTGTTCCTGAGGAATGAAGTAACTCCAGAGAGGATTGTTCTTTAAATCATTTGAACACAGTTTTTGTTACCCTGGGCTGCCGGAAGTGAGAAGTGTAAGACAAATCAGAACCACCAGAGAAATGAACTCTGGCACCTGGCTGCTTTTGTTACAGCTTAAACATCACGTGCAGCTCTCATAGGCCGAGGATACGAGTGGAAATTTAAAACAAGGAAGTGGCTTCTCCTATTTCTTCTCCGGGAGTGATTCCATTCCAAACCATCTTTTTTATTCAACTGGAAAGTGGTACACTGTGAGATAGAGTCAGGGCCAACTCTAACAGTAAATGTGAATACAGCTGCATGGATTGATAGGTCTTTTCATAAATACTTCCACTAAAGTGTCTTTTTTTCTTATTGGCTGCGCCGCACGGCATGCAGGATCTTTGTTCCCTGACCAGGGATCGAACCCGCACCCCCTGCTTGTAGTCTTAACCATTGGACAGCCAGGGAAGTCCCTAAAGTGTCTTTCAAAAGTACTGGAATCAGGGAAAACATATGGAATACCAGGTTTTTAGTTTTTTTATACTGAGAATACCATGTATACCGAGGAAACATGGGCAAAACAAAATAGTAGTACAATAAGTTGGCTATGGAAAGAACAGAGCTTTAGAGTTAGATAACCTGGCTCAGCTTCACTTTATAACACGGAACTTTCTAGATGGAGTGATCTGTGAGTTAAATGAGATAACTTAATCCTGACAGAGCTATTGGTGTGATCACAAAAAATGGTGTCTAACCTGTAAATTATTATAAATCAAATCACTTAACTATTTAAAAGAATTTTAAAGTTACTATTTAAGAGGATCTGGCTATGATTCCTTCCAAACTAAAATATCAGAACAACCAGCCAGTTAAATAAAATCACTCAGGAATTTATCTGTTTTGAGAGTTCAGACTAGTGACTTGAGGCGTCTTTGGGCTTAGGTCAGTGATGTGCTGTTCTGAAAGATGAGCCCTTACATTTCTCAAAGACAGAGATGATCTCAACTTGGTATCCTATAACCGCCCCACCTTTTCCTCGGGGTCATGACCTCTACGGACTTGCAACTTCTCCGATGAATAGTATATAAAAGTTCATATAACATAAAGAAAAGTAAGGGCTTCCCTGGTGGCGCAGTGGTTGAGAGTCTGCCTGCCGATGCAGGGGACGCGGGTTCGTGCCCCGGTCCGGGAAGATCCCACATGCTGCGGAGCGGCTGGGCCCGTGAGCCATGGCCGCTGAGCCTGCGCGTCTGGAGCCCGTGCTCCGCAACGGCAGAGGCCACAACAGCAAGAGGCCCGTGTACCACAAAAAAAAAAAAAAGAAAAAGAAAAGTAAGATTCACATGTGTTGTTCTTCTGCTCCTTCCCTTGTTATACCAGGACAAGTGGCCCTTGATTTTCACTACTGTTAACGTACTAACTTGTGGAAGTTCTTTTAAGTTGTGTCTTCTAATCTGTCATAGACTTGAGAACCAGATGGCCAAGCTTGTTAAGATCGTGGATCAGGCTGTGAGCAAAGGGCTTGTGGCCCTTTCCTAGTAATAAAGTGCACAGAATTTGACTGTTTAGAACTTACAGCTTGAGTTCTTGGTTTTGTTCTAGAAGAGCGAGGTTGATAGATAAATGGGAAAATGATATCGGCTAACAATTACTGAGAGCTTACTTTGTGTTAGGAACTTTGCATTCACTGTCTCTTTTAGTTTCCCCAGCCACCTCAGGAGGTAAGCAAGGCTAAGAGACAGACCTACCCTGGAGGTGAGAAACTGATGCACGGTGAGGGTTAAGTAACTTGCCCGAGATGCAGCTGTGGAGACGTGATTCACTCTTAAGCCCTACAGCATCCTGCCTGCTTCTCCATTTATATGCTTCAGGGTGCTGGGGTGGGGTCCGTATTCTGTTTGTAGCCACTTCTCATTGCCAGTCAGGGAGATCAAGGTATCTCAAAGCCCTTCAGGGTTCGAGCTGTCTCTTTCCTTTGCATCGCCTAATTTACTTAAGATTCCTCATTTGAGAAAGAAGAGTTGAGCAGCTTTTTTTTATTTTAATCATTTTTACTGGAGTATAATTGCTTTACAATGTTGTGTTAGTTTCTGCTGTACAACAAAGTGAATCAGCTCTACGTATACATATATCCCCATATACCCTCCCTCTTGCATCTCCCTCCCACCCTCCCTATCCCACCCCTCTAGGTGGTCACAAAGCACCAAGCTGATCTCCCTGTGCTATGTGGCTGCTTCCCACTAGCTACCTATTTTACGTTTGGTAGTGCATATATTTCCATGCCACTCTCTCACTTCGTCCCAGCTTCCCCTTCTCCCTCCCCGTGTCCTCAAGTCCATTCTCTACATCTGTGACTTTATTCCTGTCCTGACCCTAGGTTCATCAGAACCATTCTTTTTTTTTTGATTCCATATATATGTGTTAGCAGTGTTTTTCTCTTTCTGACTTCCTTCACTCTGTATGACAGACTCTAGGTCCATCCACCTCACTCCGAGCAGCTGTTTCTTGGACTGCTACTTTACAAACTGTGCCCTCCTATACGGGAAGGCTCTTTCAGGGACAACCTCTCGAGGTCTGCTGTGCAGGCTGGAGTTGCTCAATCAATGCTAGTTGAACAAATAAATGACAGGCTAGAAAATGCCAATTGCAAATAGTGGCTTTGTAAGAAGAGGAACGTTAGCCACTGGATGCTGGAGATATTTATTCAAGGACTCAGAGGTGTAAGGATTTGCAGGAACAACACAAATAAATACAATGATCAAGAGCCCACAAGGTTCCTTGTACCCCACTGTACCCCTGACTTGAAAAAACCTCAATATTGCCTCAGTGTTCTCCTTCAACAGGGATTGTTAACCATGAGAAGCTCTATGACAGAATATGGAGAACGTGTACAAAGGACTAAAATACTCCCTGACTTTTCATTTTCAGATCCTGTAGGTTAGAGCAGAGATACAGATGGTCAGAGAGGAAGGAAACTCTTTTACAGAGCCTACCTGCTATTATTTCTCATCTCTGTACCAACAGGAAGAAGGCTGAATGCACAAATTTGATGAGACTGATGTTTATTTAATGGCAGAGGTTGTTAGAAACAAGAAAAAAAAAACTAGACACACTATTTGAATACTTTCCTTGTGAAATTCCTCTAACGCACATTTTTAAAGAAAGACTGTGTTTTCAATGCCCCAGATATGGTCTTTTGCTACAAACATATTGAAACCGAATGGAGAAAAATAAGATCCCTCTTGACTACAAGTAACCACCCACTTCAGTCTGTGTAACACTCTGTGATACAATGGAAACCATGGACACAATGCTCTACGTGCAATTCAAGTTCACAAAAGCTTAACTCCGAGTGATGAATAGAAAGAATGAGTCATTCATTTACCCTTTATGGAAACAGTGTGTCTCTTTGGGGTTCAGATTATGAGCAAAGTCATCAGTCTGCACAGGCTAAGGGTTGGCTTTGTGACTTTAAGTATATTTTTAGCAAACAGGAGCCACACCAGTCAAGGGAACTAGTGCCCACTGCTAGTAATTCTTTACTAACTTGGGGGCTGAAAATAATCAGGGATAAAAGCTGAAAGAAAAGTATCTCCAAAGAGGGGGAAAATCAGAGCTTAAGGAATTCAATCCTAAATATTATCAAGTACATACATTAAATATCAGATACTTAATGTCAGAGAAAGGACAATAATGGTAAGACTACAAAGGTTCTCATTTATAGCGTCTCGTCATAGGGACTACTGAAAATTAAATAAGGCTGTTTCTAGCTGCTACTGCTATCAATTAGCCAGCAGCCAATTCCACAGCCGTACTAACCGTCACATGCCCGCTGTGTATTACCTCTGGGCCTGCTAATTCCAAACACAGGAGGTCGAGGCTGCACCGAACAGATGAGCCTACAGCCGAATGCCCTGCTAGTCAGATTCTGTTTTACAAAATGAAATGATTCAGTACGTCAGAATAGTTTAGATAATTTAGCCTAGCTCTGCTCCTTAAACATGTGAACTAGATTACATACTTTGTAATAATTTAACCTTCACTTACCCAAATGTTCTCTATGGCATACAACTACATGCTTCTCTTTATTTTTGTTTCTTCCAGTTCACAAAATTTAAACAATGATCTCTGGTCTAAGTCACAAGGTTATGCTGCCAATAAGGTGGCTCGTGTCATGTTTAAAAGCTTTCATTTTTTCAAAATGAAAATAAAAAATCAGTTCTCTGAAACTGACACTTCAGTTGCAAAGATGAAGGTATCAACATTGAAAAAGAAAATCCTATCCCAAAGGGTCATCTTTTATACCTATGGAAGCAGCCCCCAGACCCACTCCACGGCCTGCTCCCTGCTCCAGCCCTTTCCCTGGGGCGGGGGCACTCCTCAAACCCTAGTATTGACAGGGGTTCCCATGGATCAAGACATGAAATGCTGGACAACAATAAAGAGTTAAGGCTCCTCCTGAACTTTGGAAGAAAGCAGATTTCGTCAGTGAGGTTTGGCAACGTGAGAAACCCTGTAACCAATTTCATTTCCTGATAAATGAATGGTCCACAGGGGAAAGTCGGCCAGTGAGTTTCGGAACTGCTGGGAGTTCAGACTTTACTGTGAGACTCCTTGAAGGAGCCAGCCTGTCTATTGCTTATCGCTGCTGAGCCAGCCAGCCCCGTGCAAACAGGGCGGCTGCCAGACTCCATTCACAGCTCACTTAAGTGCCAGTAAGAGGTCTTCACAAACATGTGGTATCCCTTTAAGAAGTGATGCTGCTATCAGAGATGCTTTCCATTATACTGGGCCTTTTAACCTGCACGACTGCAAACACAGGCCTATTAAAATTGTTTTAGAACAGCAGGTTCAATAGTCTTCATCATTTAAACTTATTCCCCCTTGTCCAACCAAAACCAAAACAGCCTCAGCATTCAGTTTAGATTTAGAACTG
Source organism: Neophocaena asiaeorientalis asiaeorientalis (assembly GCF_003031525.2). Classification (NCBI taxonomy): domain Eukaryota; kingdom Metazoa; phylum Chordata; class Mammalia; order Artiodactyla; family Phocoenidae; genus Neophocaena; species Neophocaena asiaeorientalis. The sequence goes on from NW_020174429.1 coordinate 1,674,751, forward strand.
GGGCAATGCAACGTCTAAAACCAACAAATCCTCAAATAAATAAGAGTAAAATGCAGAAAGTCCATCTGAGGGGAGTTACATAGAAAGTACCTCAAAGCACTGAAACAAGTTTACCGGAAATGTAAATAGCATAATTAATCTCAAGATCATTTACATTTTAAGCTTGAAATGAAATATCTATATGTTTAAGTAAACGAAAAGGCAATTCTCATAAATATAACCATAGATGCTGTATTTATGCTTAAAATGTAAAAAAAATCTTAAAAAACATTTTTCACATTAACTCAGAATTGGTCAAAGCATATACTTAAAAATTTGTTGACTTCAAGTAAATTTTTATCAAAGGTTAACTTGACAGATTTACAATCTCTAATTTGGGCTTGCTTAGAAAACACACACAATTACCCTACATAAAACAGTCAAATGAACATTTGAAGGCGAAAGAAGGAAAAAAGTTCTAACTACTGGTTTCAGGCTCTTAATTATAAAACATAAAGAAAACAAAATCTGAAACTAGTGAGCTTTCAAGAGGCTTGCAGGCTTGGACTGGCAGTAAGGAACCTGGACCTGATTAGGCTCACCCTTACAAATGCACGTCACAGCAGCAATGCTCAAGGTTTATAGAGATGGAGAATGTTAATTTCATCCACCAAGAGTAACTCATAAAACAAGGACAGAGGGAAAGCCAGTGAGCCCTTTAGCTTCCTTAAGCATTCAATCCAATTTTTTCTTTCCCTCATGGTTTTAGGACCATAAGATGTATTCTTCCTTGGACTTCAATGTTAGATTCCTGGTGACATTGAGTTGGGCTGTCTCCAGGGTCAGAGTAGGGAGAGAAGTCTGTGCATTCACTTACAGGGAGTCAGTAAAGTTTGCTTTGTTTAGGTCAAATCATTCGATAACAGAAAGACTGAAGGGAAAGGGAGCCTCCTAGGTTATTTTAAAACCCTCTGAGTTGTGACTCTGATCAGTCACGTGACAGTTTATAAATCAAGGGCAAAAAACAAATTTCTAAATATTACGTTTATGAACCACTTCAAATTTTAATTATCTCATATATAGTAACCGTTCATGGTACTTTCAAATTCAGAAAACAAGCACAACTGAAAGGTTTAATTTAAAAATAGAGCTCATTACCTGTGGTAGGAGACAATTAGTCTGGTTCATTACATGAAAACTGAGTTATTTAAAGGGTAATCGTCAGTGCTTTGTGGACAGAGCTACAAATGACTGAGTTTAATGGCCAAAATCACATCTGAAGCCTTTAATTAATCTCAAGAACTGTTTCTTGTAAATATTCTTCAAAGCACGTGAGTTTCTTATACAGTAAGTTCCAAGAGAACTAAAACATTTTTCTGTTTTCTTCTGGAGGTGGCTGCTTCCAGATGGTCTCAAGTTCAGAAGCTGGATGGGGTGGGAGTCAGGGAGAGGGGAGGGGAAGGTTTAGAGAGCGATAACGTTGAAACTGCTGTGGAAAAGGCCTGACTGACGCACGGAGTCCTGATAAGAGAGGCCGTCGATGAGCCTGGGGGAAGCAGGCAGGACAGGGTTTCCTTCAGATGAGCATCAGCTCAGAGTCCAGGAGGTCAGGGACCCAGCTTCAACGCTGTCTCCTTGCCGGAGAAGGATGGACAGCATGACCTTTACTGCTGGACAATGGATGAGGACCCGTGATCCTAGGGTATGAACGAATCTGAGGTCCTCATTCTGAGGAGGAGCCAGGGAAGTTCCCTCTTTCACAGTACACTTTTCCTTCCTTCCAGTTTTTTTTCCGTCAACATGAGTCACGATACCTTCCCCTCTGAGAGCAGAGTGTGCAGCTTCTAGGAGGGGGGTTTACTGGCTCGGCTCGGCCTGAATGGGGGATACTTCCCGATGCCCACTACTCCTCACACCTCTCCTCAGACTTCCCTCCACGGATCAGAGTCACTCAGAAATGTTTTAAAGTGAGAAAAACAGGACCAATACACAGCTGAGTAAATGCAGGTACTGAGAGATTTAGTGAAGAATGAACAGGGAGGCAATGACAGGATCAAGAGGAAAACACACATTTCTGGATCCTTACTTGGGAAACTGGCAACGGGCATGATAAGCTAAACTACAGACGTGAAATTTTATCCACATTTTGACGACGGGGGTAGTGGGTAATGCTAGAAAATATCAGAATTTTTCCAACACTGGGAATTCAAAACATTTACTGCTGTGAGTCTTGGAAACAAGGAATGGTAGTTTAAGTTTTGAGGTAGGGAAGCAGAGGGATCAAAAGAATGTTTACTCTGTTTTCTAGAAAAAAAAAGTTTTATGAAGTGCTCTTTCCAGTGGAAGACATAATTATTATTTTCTGCTGGGAAACATTCTGGCTAGTTTACAGTAAGGATCTGATATAACATGGGAAGAGTTTAAACCCTATACACTTAAAAGCTTGCTAACACATATTTTCCTGTAGAGGCTGTGGTAATGTTTATCCTCCATTTAGATAGAGCAATGTCAGAAATGTGCTATAGCAGGAGCACCCTGTTACTGTAGCAGCAGAGCATGAAAGGGAATTTTAAGAAAGCAAAGCAAAGCAAGCAAGCAAGCAACCCAACCCAACCCACCCTTAATCTTACCACTCAAAGGAAGTAAATATTTTCATTTTGGGGAATAATCTTTCTGTCTGTATTTGTGTGTCTGCATTTGGATGGGTGAATACACACACACAGTAAGTGTGTATGTATAAATATAAATATGAACATAGTTACAGCCATATGAAAAGTATTATGATGTTTTGAAGTCTGGGAGACACATTAAGAAAAACAGCCATGCCTTCCTACTTCTAGATGGCACTATAAATTATTTCCTACTTTTCGTTTACTCTCCATGCGACAGAGATCATGCCAGAAGTAAATGGTTGAAATATGTTTTGGTAAAACATACTATTGTAATTGTTCAAGTAATTCACAACTCCAATGTAATAACAAGTGCTGTGTTGTCTAGGTTTTAAGGCTACAGGCCACACAAAACGATTTTTCTGGAATCATTTTACTTTTTGTATGAAGAGTTACATAAAGATGTAGTAACAATACAAAGTGCAGAATGTTCATATCCTGAAGACACCTGGGAATAAGTGAGTTGTCTGTTCTGCTTTTTAAAAACCTTTGGAAGTACTGCATGAATATGGCACTGGTTACTCCCAGAATCCTCCCCGAGAGAGCCACAGACAGGCTACGGATGTCACAGTGCACACCACTGCTGCCGGTACTGAGAACTTTTTGACAGATAATATGCTTAGATGGAAAATCTTTTTTTTTTGTTCCACCGAAGGAAGCTTGGTTTTTGAGGATGGCATTATGTAGCTTTTGTTGTTGCAAGGACTGGGTCTGGACTGTGTGAGAAGGGACATGGAGAAAAAAATGCTCTTGAGAACTCTGAACTTCAAATCTGAGCTCTTTAAATGATCTAACCATAAATTAGCTCTTTGCTGAAGTGGTGAAAACATATGGTACCCTGCACAACAGGGGAGATTCACGGAAGGACCTCTTTTCTTTTTCCTTTTGGCAATGTTCTTCTAGTTTCCAATTATATTTTTGAATTGAACTCTGGTATTCGTTAGGTGAAAATGACCAAACCGATTATTTCCTTCTTTTTTGCTTGAGATTAACACCATACAATTAAAAGTCACTAATTTTAATGTTTAATTTGATGAATTTTGCTGTTTGTATATAACCATGTAACTTCACTACCGTCAAGATATAGATGAGAAGCCCCTCCTGCCCCTTTGCACTTGATTCCCTGCCCTATCCCCCTTGGCCCAAGGCAGGCACTGATCTGTCTTTGGTGACAATTTTGCCTTTTCTAGCATTTTATTGATTTCTAATTATCTAATTTAGCTTTAATGATTTTAATGTTTTAAAAATTATTGAGATTTGTTCTATGGCTCAGAATATGTGCCATGTGCATTCCAAAAGATGAATTCTGCCATTGTTGGGTGAGATGTTCTATGAATATCAATCAAGTCAAAGTGATTTCCTATGTTTCTGCTGATTCTTTTTTGTCTAGTTGTTCTACCAGCTGCTGAGAGGAGGCTGTTAAAATCTTCAACAGGGCTTCCCTGGTGGCGCAGTGGTTGAGAGTCCGCCTGCCGATGCAGGGGACTCGGGTTCGTGCCCCGGTCTGGGAGGATCCCACGTGCCGCGGAGCGGCTGGGCCCGTGAGCCATGGCCGCTGAGCCTGCGCGTCCGGAGCCTGTGCTCCGCAACGGGAGAGGCCACAACAGTGAGAGGGCTGTGTACCAAAAAAAAAAAAAAAAAATCTTCAACATAATAGAATTGTCTGTTTATCCCTTTAATTCTGCCAATCTTTTGCTTCATGATTTTGAAGCTCTGTCATTGGTGCATATACATTTACAATTATCATGTCTTCTTTTGTTGAACTAACTTTTTGATCATTTTGAACTCTCTCCTTCATCTTAGGTTTTGTTTTGAAATTTGTAATAGCTGATGTTAACAGAGCCATTTTAACCTTCTTATGCTTACTGTTGGCATGGCACTTCCTTTTCCTTCCATCGTTTGCTTTCAAACCATCTATGCTTTCATATTTAAAGCACATCATTTGCAAACACTATATAGTTGGGTCTTATTTTATCCATTCTGACAATCCCTGCCTTTTAATGAGCATTTAGTGCATTAACTTTTTTTTTGCGGTACGTGGGCCTCTCACTGTTGTGGCCTCTCCCGTTGCGGAGCACAGGCTCTGGACGCGCAGGCCCAGCGGCCATGGCTCACGGGCCCAGCCGCTCCACGGCATGTGGGATCTTCCCGGACCGGGGCACGAACCCACGTCCCCCTGCATCGGCAGGCGGACTCTCAACCACTGCGCCACCAGGGAAGCCCTGCATTAACATTTAATGTAATTATTGATATGTTTAGGTTGGTCTATCATCTTATTTTTTGTTTCTGTTTGAATCCTCTGTTTTGTTCCTTTGTTCCATCTTTCCTACCTAGGGAGGGGGAGAGGTAATTATTTGAATATTTTTTAGATTTCTATTTTAATTTTTCTGTTGGTTTTTTAGCTGTTGATTTTCATATTTTTTAAATAGTGGCTACCCTAGGTTTGCAATGTAAACCCTTAACTTTTCACGGCAAAATTACAGATAACAATTTAGTACTTCATGTAAAATACAGAACGTCATACAGGACCACAACACACAGGATCATATTCATCCTCTTTTATCCTTTATGTTACAGCTGTGTGTGTGTATATATGATACATCTACATACATTATAAATCCTACAAGACAATGTGATAACTTTGGTTTTAAGAATAAGTTTATTTAAGACAACTAATAAGGACCTGCTGTATAGCACAGGGAACTCTACACAATACTCTGTAATGACCTCTATGGGAAAAGAATCTAAAAAAAAGTAGACATATGTATATGTATTCACTTTGCCGTACAGCAGAAACGAACACAACATTGTATACTCAATTATACTCCAATAAATTTTTTTTAAAAAAGGAATTTATGTGGTTTATTTAAAAATTAAGACAAAAAAAGCTAAGCAAAAAATGGGGGGGGTGGAAGGAAGAGAAATAGAGACAGAATAGATATGAACGTTTTGCATTTATCTAGATATCTGCCATTTTTGGTAAATATTCATTCTTTCTGAAAATCTGAGTTTCCACCCGATATCATTTCCATTCAGCCCAAAGGACTTTCTTAGCATTTTTTATAATGCAAATGCGCTGACAACAAGTTCTCTTAGTTTTCTTTTACTGATTATGTTTTGTTTTAATTCTTGAATGATCTTTTCACTGGATACAGAATTCTGGGTTGACTGTTATTTTTCTTTTGCACTTTAAAGACGCTGTTCCGTTCTCTTCAACACTATACAGTTTCTAATAAGAAGTGATGTTAATTGGATTGTTGTCCCTCTGTATGTACTATACCATTTTTCTCCTGGTCTTTATCGCTGGCTTTCAACAGTTTTGACAATAATGTGCCTTGATGTGGGATTATTTGTGTTTATTCTGCTTGGTATTAGCATCTCATCTCTGCAAACTACTGACTTTTTTATTGTCATTATTTCTCAGCTGAGTCTTCTCATGTCTCTGCTGAGATTTTCATGCACTGAAAACATGTTTCATGCAATGAAAACATTGAGCAGAGTTATAGTAACTGCTTTTAAATCCTTGTCTGTTAGTTCCAACATCTGGTTTGTTTTGAGGTTGAACTCAATTGATTTTCTTTTATGTAGAGAACATGTTCCATTTTCTTGGTTCTGTGGATGCTGGGAAATTTTGGATTGCATCCTGAATAATATTAAGTTGTGGAGATTCTTGTCTGGGCTTAAACTGCAAACTCTATATTTTTAGTAGCAGCACCAATCTCTGTTCAGATCTTTTGTCTTTATCTAGGCTGCTTGAAGTTTGGTCTACAGATAGGTGGTTCACGATTTAGTCAGAGGTGCGGGTAGACAGAGTTTAGGGATCCTCTTCTCTGATTCCTTCTCTTCTGGGATTCCTCCACTATTTTCAGAGTTCATAGATTCTCAGCTTTTTTTTTTTTTTTTTTGTTCTTCAGCCCAGAAAGGCTACAACTTTCCCCATGTGTCCCATCTCTGCTGTATGTGCCATGGACTGCAATTAGCCTCAGGCTAAAAGACCTCAGAGATATGGAGTTTGCTATTTCCCATCCTCCAAGTGAAAGTATACTCTTCACCAGAGTTTTCTTGCATCTGTTCATTCTTCTGTATCTTCAGGGTGGCAAGTCTGGTCTTAGTTTAGAATTCTCGTCTTTGGCTGAGCTGCTCTGAGTCTGTTTTCCACATATGGTTCAGAGATCAGTCAGAGGTGTGGACAGATACAGTCTGGGGGCTCCTCCTCTGGTTCTTTCCCCTTCTGGGATTCCTCTACTGTCTTCAGTCCTCATGCTTTTCCAGCCTCACTTCTGGGGTTCCCCAGCTCAGAAAAACTAACAGTTTTTCCATGTGAGTCCCTCGCCACTACAAAGTAAACCCCAAGGACTGTGCTTAGTCCTGGGCTAAAGGCCACGGACATGGAAACTTACTTATATAGCTTCCTATCTCCCTCTTCTAAATGAGCATGAACTCCCTGCCAGAGTCTGCTTCTATTTGCTCTCCAGTACCTAAAGGCAGCTGTGTTTTGTATTATTTGTCCAGGCTTTATGGTTGTTTTCTGCAGTGGGTGTCATCTGGTAGGGTCTTAGTCTATGATACCTGGAAGTATTCTCAAGCTGATTTTCAACCGTGCTGAATGAATTAATAAATTCATTCAATAATATTTAATAAGTAGCTATTCTGTGCAAGGCAGTGTGTTATGTTAAACACTATGGAGGAGATATAAATATAGAAAATACAGCAAGAAACTTAAACTCAAATGAGATTAAAATATATACATACGTATTTATATATAAAGATAGCATGACAACTTTTTTTTTAGTAGCTTAAAATTGGAAATAATCTAAACGTGTACCATTAGTAAAATGCATAAATCGTGGACTATTTACACAATGTAATACTAATCCATCAGTGGAAAGGAACAAACTTTGTGTAACAACATAAACATCTTTCATAAACGACATTGAGTGAAAGAAGAAAGGTGTAAAAGAAAATAAACTGCAAGATTCCATTTACAAAAAGTTCAAAAACAGGAAATCATATTGTTTGGCACTATACACACACAGATGGTAAAGTTATAAAGAAAAAGAAGACAATCATCTTCAAAGTCAAGACAGTGTATATTTATAGTGGGACAGGGTACATATATCGAGACTTCTGGGCTGCTGGCAATGTTCCATTTCTTGTTCTGAAGAGTGATTACATGGATATTCACTTTCTCACAATTTAAAAAAGTCAAAAAAGAGGGGGGTGGTGGATTTATCAGTAGATGGAAACTTGGCTACATTCTAGGTATGATGTCTGACTATGAACAAGTTAGTTACTATTCTTGTGACCCAACATACTTCTGAAAATGGGTATAAAATATATTCCTTCCAATCTCACTGAGCAAAAATATAATCTGGTACTAAACACAGGTCTGGCTTAACTTACCTAGCGCCAGAGAAAAGCTGACTTTAAGTGCTTTAAAAAAACTCTTTCCTATTTAAATGTAACGGAGTCAGTTCTATTTGAAAGATCATGTGAGAAGTCGTTTTGGTGAGCCAAGATCCTTCCTGAACACAACTAATTAGTCTATAACTTATCATTTTTAAAGGTTGGGGTTTTTGTATATTAGGTTTTCTTCAAGAGCGGCATACGGGTAGTGATCTTGACAATCTAATAATTGGCACTATATTAGTCAGAGATTAGGAAATCCCCTCAACTATTTGTCCAAATTCATATTTTAAGCTGTGCTTGAGCTAAACACTATATCAATATTTCCAAGTTTCGAAATGGATTAGATTTCTACCAATTAGTGTTCACTGCCCAAGGTACTTCCTACTGCCCTCAGAGCTCCCAGGCAAGAATCCTATAAAGCAGGGGTCCCCAACCGCTGGGCCACAGGCTGGTACCCATCTGTGTGGCCTGTTAGGAACTGGGCCGCACAGCAGGAGGTGAGTGGCGGGCTAGCGAGTGAAGCTTCATCTGTACTTACAGCCGTTCCGCATCCTCTCATTACCGCCTGAGCTCCGCCTCCTGTCAGCATTATGGTGAGCTGTATAATTATTTCATTATATAGTACAAAGTAATAATAATAGAAATAAAGTGTACAATAAATGTGATGTGCTTGAGTCATCCTGAAACCATTCCCCTCAACGCCCCTGGTCCGTGGAAAAACTGTCTTCCACGAAACCAGTACCTGGTGCCAAAAAGGTTGGGGACCACTGCTATAAAGAAACTGGGTGTGCTGAATTGACAGGAAAACAAAAATTGTTACATTAGTTAATTAACTGTCTCAAACTCACTGTTAAGTATCAATCATATTCAGTCTTCATAGAACTATGTTAGGGTTTTAGGGCCTCGAATCCTCTAAAACCAACAAACCCTGTACGAAAAAAACTTTAACTGTATGGCCAGATGCTTACCAGCTACCTCGATGTGATTAGTTATATGCCAATCACTGCCCCTTCCAACTTGCCCCAGAACTGAAAGCCATCATAACAAAAGCAGTTTTGTTCCCTCAAATGACCAATTTTGCTGTGTGTAATGAACTATATTAGTGTTTAATAAGACTTTGGTTTCTTTAAAAAGCCTTATATCACCTTAAAAGTTTTCAGAAACTTTTGGGATATATGCTCAATTAAGAACATCCCTTTGAGGGCTTCCCTGGTGGCACAGTGGTTGAGAGTCTGCCTGCCGATGCAGCGGACATGGGTTCGTGCCCCAGTCTGGGAAGATCCCACATGCCGTGGAGTGGCTGGGCCCGTGAGCCATGGCCACTGAGCCTGCACGTCGGGAGCCTGTGCTCCGCAATGGGAGAGGCCACAACGGTGAGAGGCCCGCGTACCACAAAAACAAACAAAAAAATCCTTTTGAAAAATCATAAGAACCAAATATCAATACAATTATTTAGTTTTTTTATTCTTTTACTTAAAAAAAACCCAACTATGTAGAAAAGTTGATTTCAGAACACTAATAAAATAAGCAGAACCCACAGAACAAATCATTATAATTCGTTAGTCACTCTTTTTATCAGAAATAATTCAGTCTTCACTTATCATCCATTAAAGATAAACAGTTCTATAACTATCTGGGAGCCATTATTTCTTGGCATAAATCAGATTACAAAATACTTTGTAAGGATTGCAATAAATGACTCGAACAATAATTGTAGAGGCAATGAAACAATCTCAGTAACTTTCATATGGTCAGCCTAACAGAAGAGTCAAGATTGGGACAGATGAAGAATGGTAAATGGTTCTATTTTTCAACCTACATAGTAGAGTCTCTTTTAGGAAATTTTAGTTTGTGAATCACAAATTTCTGATTATACCAAAGAAAATAATTCTATCAAAAGTAATAGCAGAGACAAGGACTTCCCTGGTCGTTCAGTGGTAAAGAATCCGCCTTCAGATGCAGAGGACGCGGGTTCGATCCTCAGTCGGGGAACTCAGATCCCACATGTCGCGGGGCAACTAAGCCCGCGTGCCACAACTACTGAGCCTGAACAAGACAGCCTATGTGCCGCAAACTACAGAGCTCACGCACTCTGGAGCCTGCGCACCACAACTAGAGAAGAGAAAACCTTGCATTGTGAACTTGTGTCCTTCGGTCATCGGAAACCATGGTTTGGAGAACTGGGCAAAAATTTTTTTGCTATAGAAAAATCAGATATTCATCATTTTTCAGTTAAGAGTTTTAGTTTTCATGACTATATTCAAGATGTAATGATTTGTAATAAAGACCATATTTTTATACTCTTTGAGATCACAAAGTAAAAACTAAGTTTAATCTAATTCTTACCCATTGAAAGGAAGAGAAAATATCCTGTAAACTGCTTACAAATCTACCGTATGTTTAATTAAACAGAAATAATGAAAGACATTATAACAAATACCAGAGTTAGTTTGCTTATCAAGAATGGCTATCCTAAAAGTAAATATGACATGAAGCCACTGCATGTGCAGTGCAGTTTCATTATTATGTACGAGAAAAGCCTGAGTGTTCTAATACTCCCTGAAGTAGCAATGGGTATAACTGTTCAAACATTCCAAAGACTACAACACTGTATACAGATACTGTCAAAACCAAGAACTTAGTTATATTATGAATGCTTTAGGTTAAACAAACTGATCTAATAGGCAAATGGATTTGTGAGGCAGGAGGAGACAAAAATTTAAGATTTCAAGGAAAGAATAGCTTTTTTATGGCTCAAAGGTAAGAGGGACTGAAATAATCTTGGACAAGCCATTCTCTTATCTCTAAATTCTCTTTAGCCTGTTTCCTCACTTGCAAAATGTAAATTATCCTTACAGTTCATATGGCTGTTGGGAAGACTAAATGAGAACACCTGTAAAAAAAAATACCTAGCAGAGGGCCTGGCACAGAGCAAGTGCTCAATAAATGTAACTAGATGATAAACAACAAAGAAAAAGGAGTTGAGTCAAAAGAGGGATACTTAAGTCAGACTGAAGAGCAGATGCTGGGACTTCCCTGGTGGCTCAGTGGACAGGACTCCACGCTCCCAATGCAGGGGACCCGGGTTTGATTCCTGGTAAGGGAACTAGATCCCACACGCATGCTGCAACTAAGAGTTCGCATGCCACAACTAAGGAGCCCTGGAGCTGCAACTAAGACCCGACACAACCAAATAAATAAATACATATTAAAAAAAAAAAAGAGCAGATGCGACATTTTAAAAGACCATAGCCTTTAATATTTTTTGCTACTATTTGTTTAATTTACAAAATAATTGTGATAATTCTCATATTTGGGCTACATGTCAAAAATCTACTTAAAAGGAATCTTCTATTTTAAGGTTCATGAAGTGAAAGTTCTCTTGTCTTTTGTAGGAAAGGAAGATAAAACAGTTCCAATCCTATCAAGGTTACTGTTAACCCTAGCCATCATTTCCTTGGTTTAAAAAAACATTTTTTTTAAACATCTTTATTGGAGTATAATTGCTTTCCAATGGTTAGTTTTTGCTGTATAACAAAGTGAATCAGCTATACGTATACATATATCTCCATATCCCCTCCCTCTTGCATCTAGGGCAGGGAACTAGAGAAAACTGGGCCATACAGTAGTGGTTCTCCAATCTGGCAGATTATCGGGATCACTCAGAGAACTGTTTCAAAAGCCAGATTCCTGAGTTCATCACCAGACCACTGAATCAGAATCTGAGGTGGAATCCAGAAACCTGCATTTGAAAACAATGCTCCAGGCGACTGTGTTCATTCTTTTGGAATCCTCGCCTTGATGGAAGGAGAATCAGTGTAAGCAGATTCGTTCTTACGTAAGACCAGTACAGAAGGAATTCTAATAACAACATTTAAAAATTTCTGTGCTTCCTACAGTCCTTGTCTTGTCCTGTCCTTGGTTAAGCTTTCCCATTTGCTTCCCTCTCAATGTATAAAATCGGTGACTTGGGGCTTCCCTGGTGGTGCAGTCGTTGAGAGTCTGCCTGCCGATGCAGGGGACACGGGTTTGTGCCCCGGTCCGGGAAGATCCCACATGCCGTGGAGCGGCTGGGCCCGTGAGCCACGGCCGCTGAGCCTGCGCGTCCGGAGCCTGTGATCCGCAACGGAGAGGCCACAGCAGTGAGAGGCCCGCGTACCGCAAAAAGAAAAAATCAGTGACTTGGAAAGCTAGAACGGCACCCTGCACGTGTGCGGGGTTGTGTGAGTGCGCACGCATTTGTGCATGTGAGGTCATGTATTTCATACTATATTCCTCATAGGGGATTGAATGGTCCTAAAAATAAGGTGCCAGCATTATCCCCGCAGTTTCTGAAACCATTTATGATTGTGTTTACTGTTCCATGAGAGGCACTGGTAACTCATGAGTAGGACTTGATCTCTGTCTTTAGTGGACAAGAAACTCAAGGAGGGTTAGAACGGGAGAGAGAACCACTCTACTGGTCAAACTTCTGCACAGATCATTTGGGGTTTGAAGGAAATGGCAGGAGTGTGCTCGTCTCCCCTTTTAAGGAGAGAAGCCCAGCACAGAGCTGTCCCTTTTATGCTTTAGTGCTTCCTAGTCGCCACCTAAAAGTAAAAAGTAATTAAGATAACAATATTTCAGAGAGAGAGAGAGAAAACAGCCAGGGGAAAAAAGTCCAAAATGAGTTTTAAAACAGGAGAAAAAAAAGCCTTCCTATGAGCCTGATAATTCCAGCATGTTCTTCACCCTCCGAGAAAGACTCAGAAATAGAATAAAATAACGTCACCTGAGAAACTTTATTCTAATAACATAAATCAGAATATTTTACTCTGCTTGAACTGTAATGAAATCCTGGCAGGTGAGAGCCAAGAAGAGAACCCCTGAGAAACTATTAAAAATTCAGTGAGGCCAATTTACATAGTAATTAACTTACTGATGAGGAGTACTAAAGTGGAGGTCTTTAGACCAGGGTTTTGCAGCTATAAGAATGCATGAGCATGGAACAATTATTATACGCTTAAAAAAATGTAACTATTTCAGCAAAGTGACCAGGGCCTCCACTCTTAACTTAGCTTCTCTAATAATATTTTGGCAAGAAAGTTGACCTTGCAAGAGTCTGTGGAGAGCTGTTCTCCAAAAAACAATGTTTACTTGAAGCAGCATCTGGAACCATCACTCAGTGGTCAACAGCTCCCCTCCTCTCTGCCTCTCTCTCTTCCATTCAGCAAATATTAACCCACTATGTTCCAGATATGACCTAAGATACATCAGTGCACAAAATACGCAGAGCTCTGCCTTCCTGGAGCTTATATTATCTGAAATAATAATAATAATTACATAGCATGCTAGGTGATAAATGCTGTGGAAAAGGAAAACCTAGAGCAGGATTAGGGGGATTGGAAGTGCTGAAATTTAAACAAAGAGGTCAGGCAGGCCTCACTGAGAGAGAGGCTTCATTTGCTCATGTGAGTAAAGACCTGAAGGAGGTGCAGGGGCGAGGTGTGCAGGGATCTGGGGGAAAGCAATCGAGGCCAGAAGGAGAAGCCCGAGCAGAGGCCTTAAGGGTGGAGAGTGCTGGTGTGTCTGGGGGATTATCTACTGCTGTGTTTCTTAAACTTGAGCCGACATCAGAAGACACTTGGAGGGCTACTGCCGGGTCCCAGCCCCAGGGGAGGAGGCTGGCTAGTCGTATTCCCATGGGTGGAAACTCACACGTAAGGACGCAGAGAAGTGTGTCTCTGGACATGAGCATTGGTTATTGTGGTACCCTGAGGTGGGGCCGTCCAAGGGGAGGTGGGCATACCACAGTGGCACTCAGTATTCTGCTCTGGAGACAGAGAACTGACAGGGAAACAAAAGACACTTGGGCTGGGAACAGAGAGAGACTCCTAATATGAGATGGGGGAAGATTTTAAGCGAGTCAATATTAAGAGGCTATGAAAAAACTCTTGAAATTTCATCAACTTTCTATATGCAACTAACAACAACCATGAAAGTATTCTAAAAGGTGGATATAAAATAAAGGCTTTAAAAATCACTCAGCGTGAAACCACCTAGCCACTCGAATCCTATGATTTGTCAAGTGTCTTAAGTGAATGAAATGAAAAGTTCAGTTAGTGCCAGTAACTTCTATTTTCCCTAGTTTCCTATTTACACTAAAAGAGAAGTTATCTTCTGGCTCATTCCCCCTGAAAAGCATGACCTTTGTTTCAAACACTAGATATGGCAAAGTTCTTAATCCTCAAATGACATGGATAATTCACTAAACCGAAGAAAAGAAGGGCCCAGGAACCCTTACATCATTACGTACGAGGTGGTGTGATGGTGGCTGAGAACCTGCACAGATGTGGATGAATTCTGACCCATCATCATGACATTCCAAATGCTCACTAGTAGGCCAAATAGGAGCCAGGGGCAGGCCCTGCTGTGGACGCAGACAGTGAGAACTTTGAGCTGCATCTTCTAACTGAGCTCCTGGAGGACACACTAACTTTATTTATTTCCTTCCAAACTCGAAAGGAGAAATAAGCATCTTAGGGTTTCAGAGCCTGTTCTTTATGTCTCTGTTTATGCAGGAGGGTCCCCCCAAAACTAATTACCTGGTATTGCCTTTCCCAGACTTCACGCAATACCCGTAAGAAGAGGATGTTTAGAATGATATTAATACTATTTACTCTGAATAGCCAACTTGTTTAACTGTATAGACAGATTTATCCAAAGAGTATATATTCCCACACAGGATATTACACAAATATTTTACAAGGCTATGTCAAATAACATTCGATTGAAAAATATTTTATTTGGTTGAAAGTCAATTACTGTGTCATGGGCTTCCAAATCTTAATGTTTACTTGCCCAAAATTGGAAGAATAAGTCTTCTACAAATTTGGCTTCAGTGCTGCAACTCAAAGGAAACTTCAAAAACTTTTGGCTCATCTTCTTCAGTTGACATTAGCTGGCTAGTCTCAGGAGTAAGAGGCAGTGTGCTTCTCTTAACAACCCAAAAGGTCGTTCTAAAATTTCTAAATGTTTAATTTATATTTTAAGAAAGAACAAATCAGTAAGTACACACACTATTCTACACTTTCATAAAGACCTTACTAAAAAGCATTTCCAATTTGAAACAAACTCTTTTACATCAATCTCATGCACAAAGCTATTATTACATACCCGACAATTATTTTATCAGGATATATTAGTGAACCACCCAAAAGACTATAATGTGCTGTAATGTGGTATAGTACAAATATTATTCAACACACAGCTTGAATTTTCAATCAACTTTAGATACAGCAGAATTCTGTGAATTAAACTCTAGAGGTTTTAAGTGATTCGTTTTATTATAAACAATCCAAAAAGATGATTAAAATAATTGAGATAAGGCTTGATTATAAAGATAAACAGTCTTTTTTTCTAGAAACATCTGTGGTAATAATGTGCTATCATTTAAACCAACTGAGGATAACTCACCATCTGTGAGTAAATGTAATTTTGGTTTCTGTTCTAGTACTGGGGACGGATTTCTTTCTCTCTCTCTTTTTTTAAACGGAATCATCCATCCTCCATCATCTGTCCCTCTTGCAACCACAGAGTGAGATGCTAAGCTGCAGTCAGGAATTCAATTTCTTGCTATGTTCCTGAACAAAATTAACCGGCCTACCTAAAGAATTTACTCATGACCTTGGCTTCAATGGGATCTTGCTCTAAATTACAGTTAACCGGCCTGGGACCTCCCACAGATCAATTAATTTCTGCATTTATTTAGCCATAATCCTGAAAAAACAAGAGTTATATTTCTCATTTATATTTTACTGTCTCAAATATAAAGGGCATTTTCTTTCCGAACATAGTATAATAAATGAACAACACAGTAACATTCAAACATATAGCTTGTACACTGTAATTCATTTTGCTTTAAGGTAAGTATTATAGTGAACTACAAAATTAACTTTCAGTACCTGCTATGGCCCATGGAGTGCCAGGAGTGCTCACTAAAGGAATTAGGAAATAAAATTTGGGACTGGAATTCAGTAGGAAAAAAATGGACTAAAGACGAAACTAGTGAGAGACAATCCAAAAGAGAGGAGCTAAGGTTTATCATAGGGGAGGGAGAGATACAAAAGAAGAATACCTGGGTATAACAGCAGAGTGAGGAAGCAGAAACTGTCCTCAGAAGAGAAAGGAGGTGGGAAAGGACAGGCGAGTGGAAGGGTCCAGAAAGTTCTAAGAAGAAGGTGGCCTAGGGCTTCCCTGGTGGCACAGTGATTAAGAATCCGCCTGCCAATGCAGGGGACACGGGTTCGAGCCCTGGTCTGGGAAGATCCCACATGCTGCGGAGCAACTAAGCCCGTGCGCCACAACTACTGAGCCTGAGTGCCACAACTACTGGAGCCCGTGTGCCACAGCTACTGAAGCACGCATGCCTAGAGCCCGTGCTCCGCAACAAGAGAAGCCATGGCTATGAGAAGCCCGTGCATCGCAATGAAGAGCAGCCCCCGCTTGCTGCAACTAGAGAAAGCCTGAGCGCAGCAACAAAGACCCAATGCAGCCAAAAATAAATAAAATAAATAAATTAAAAAAAAAAAAAAGCAGCTAGTTTAAAAAAAAAAAAAAGGGGGCCTAGTGCCCAGGTCTTGTTTCCTAAATACCATTGAAAAAAAAAAAAGGGACCAGGGCTCATTGAAGAAATCGTTGATTCCAGGGCTGGGGAAGATACAGGAGCCAACCTGGAGGAGCTCCCACTGGCCAAAGCTAGAACAACTTGAGCAACAAAATAAATAAATGATAATATTGAATTATCATCTACAGAATAAAATATAAAATTATCATTCATTAGGTAAACACCACAGTAATAACTGTGTAGGGCAGCTCCACTGATGAATGATATAATCAAGGCAAAAGTTTGAGGAGAAACAGGATACTAGCAAAGTCTCACTCCCAAGATAGTAATCAATAACAAAGGGAGAAACAGTGACTTTCCACTGGAGAAATCAGGTAGCCACCACATTAACCGAGTGATCAAGGATAACATCAACAGCAATGAGAGAGGCTGACACCAGGTACCTCCTGATATGATGAACTGAGAGGGGCACAATGCCACTTCTGTGATATTTTTGCCAAATATGTGTCACTTCAATATAATCATGAGGAAACATTAGAAAAACCCAAGTTGAGAGACATTCTACAAAATAAGTGACCAGCACGCATCCACAGTGTCAAGGTCATGAATGATAAGGAAAGCCTGAGGAACAGTCTCAGGTTGGAGGAGACTAAGGAGATACAAGAAGTAAATGCAGTGTGGGGCCCGGAAAGGATTCTGAAACAGAAATAAGCATACTGGGAGAAAAAAAAAAAGACTGGTATAATTCAAATAAGGCCTGTAATTTAGTTAAGAGTATTGTACTCACGTTAATTTTCTGGTTTTGATAATTGTACTATAGTTTTATGCAGTTATATGTGTTGTTAGCATCAGCGGATCCTATTATTGAAGGGTTTACATGAACTGTCTCTACTATTTTTGCAACTTTTCTGTAAGTCTAAAATTATTTTAAAATAAAATGTAAAAAAAAAATCAAGGTGGCATTGATTCAAATATCTTCTCTTCTGGACAACCTATGTAAAACTGCTCCCTTCCCAATGTTATCTATCCTCCTCTATTTTTCTTATTTACTGCTACCTAAAATAGCAAATATTATAAAATAAGCTACAAGGATATATTGTACAACACAGCAACTAGAGCCAATATTTTATAATAATTATAAAGGGAGTCTATGCTTTGAAAATTGTGAGTCACTATACCGTACACCTGTAACTTATATAATATTGCACAGCAACTATGTCAATTAAAAAAAGAAAACAAAAAATATTATTTTTTTTATTTATAGAGCACATATTTTACCTCCTTCTCATTGTCTATCTCCTCCACAAAAAACAAAAAAACAAAAAACCAAGCTCTATGAAGAGGCAGGGATTTTTGTCTACTTTGTCCATTACTGTATCCAGAGTTTAGAACAGTGCCTGACACATATAGGGAGAGACAGTTAAGTGAATTAAAATTGCAAAGAGGATGGTAAAATAAAAATTAGAAAAGCAGGTCTGGAGATTGAAAATTTTACTCCAGAACTCTTGAATTCTAACAAGTCCCCATTTCCTCTTTAGCATATATAAAGTGAGCTTTTCATTCATCTACTTATTACATTTACTGAGCAACTCCTATGTACCAGACATCAAAGGGATGCAGATGACTAAGACATGACCCCTATTCTCAAGGAAGTTACAGTGAGTGGGAGAGAGAAAACATTTAAATAACTACATACAAGGTAGAAGAGGAGAGGAGTCCCCAAAAATGTAAATATAAAATGCAATTCAGAGCAGGGAGGCACAGGTAGGTTGAGGAGTAAAAGGAAAGGCTTCCTAAATGTTGTTAAATTGATCAAGGGCTTCAATGAATGCTTAGAATTTGAATAAGCAAAAAGCAAAGGTGGGAGAATGGTATATTGGGAAAAGAAAATTGTGTCAGTAAATCCAAAACTGCAGGAAGGAAGAAAGCACAGAGATAGTTCCGCTCGGCTAGAGCACTGGGTGGGGGTGGGGTAATGGGAAGTAGGGAGGCAAAGGACTGGAATGGCAGGCTGGGGTTAGACTGTGAATGGTCTAGAATTGCAGCCTAAGCACTCCAGACCTTGTCAGGGAGCAACAGGGCTTGACCTCTAAATAGCAGAAGGACGTTACTAGAGCACTGCTCCACAAAAATTCTTCATGGAATTTTAGAAGACAGAATTCTAGACTCATAAGAATTGCAAGAAATCTTTCAGATCATCCTGTGCAACTTTTTTTTTTTTTTTTTTTTTTGACAACCACTGCGCCATCAGGGAAGCCCCTGTGTACCTTTTTATTAACATGAACTCTTTTCAATCTTTTCCCCCTATGTTATAGATTTGAGTTCCTTTGTCATCTGGTGCTCTTTTTACATTTACCATCCAGACTTTATCGTGAATACGACACTTCACTACTTCATGAAGCCCCATATGGACTGCTGAACAACTTTACCCATCAGAAAACACTTCCTTAGGTGGAACTAATACCTGTCTTTGTTCAGTTACTACCCATTGCCCTTGGCATAAAACGAGGAGCTTAATTCCTCTTTCACAGTATTAATCCTTAAAGTAGCTGAACACAGTTTTTATATCTTTCTCTCTTTTCCAGGTTATATATCCCCTACTCCTCACCTTAAGTGACCTACAGGCTCTTTACTATAACGTCACCTGCTTGTGCACACATCTTGGTTTACCAATGTGATGCTCAGATGGAACCTAACGATCCTAGTGCGGTCTTACTGGCACGGAAGGGGATAGTACAGGACAGTGGTAAACAAAATGGACGCTGGAGAAAGACTGCCTTGGTTTGAAGCCCAGCTTTGCATCTGGGCAGTAATTTAACGTCTCTGAGCCTTAGTTGCCTCGTCTAGAAAATCAGGATAATAGCATCAACTCATAGTGCTACAAAGCGCTCAGAAAAGTGTCTTGTAGCATGACTAGTATTATTGTTGAGCTTGAGTTCTCAAATTTTACTCACAGGTTATATCTGCCAGCATCGTGAGAAACTGTGCATCTGAGCCTTAAGATGAAAAAGGCTGGCAGTGCTTATACCATTCTTTTTTTTTTTTCTTAAGTTTTATTTTATTTTTTTATTGGAGTATAATTGCTTTACAATGTTGTGTTAAGTTTCTGCTGTACAATGAAGTGAATCAGCTATATGTATATCTATATCCCCTCCCGCTTGGACCTCCCTCTCCCCCACCCCATCTTATCCATACTTAAGTTTTATTTTATTTTTTTTATTGGAGTATAATTGCTTTACAATGTTGTGTTAGTTTCTGCTGTACAATGAAGTGAATCAGCTATATGTATATCTATATCCCCTCCCGCTTGGACCTCCCTCTCCCCCACCCCATCTTATCCATCTGGGTCATCACAAAGCACTGAGCTGAGCTCCGTGTGCCATACAGCAGATTCCCACTAGCTATCTATTTTACACATGGTAGCGTATTTATGTCAAACCTAATCTCCCAATTCGTCCCACCCTCCCCTTCCCCGCCCACCCCATGTCCATTCTCTACGTCTACGTCTCTATTCCCCCTGCAAATAGGTTCATCTGTACCATTTTTCTATATTCCACAAATATGCGTCAATATATGACATGTTTTTCTCTTTCTGGCTTACTTCACTCTATATGACAGACTCTAGGTGCATCCACATCTCTACAAATGACCCAATTTCATTCCTTTTTATGGCTGAGTAATATTCCATTGTATGTATGTACCACATCTTCTTTGTCCATTCATCTGTCACTGGACATTTAGGTTGTTTCCATGTTCTGGCTATTGTAAATAGTGCTGCAATGAACAATGGGGTACATGAGTCCTTTTGAATTATGGTTTTCTCAGACTATATGCACAGTAGTGGGATTGCTGGATCATATGGTAGTTCGATTTTTAGTTTTTTTAAGGAACTTCCATACTGTTCTCCATAGTGGCTGTATCAATTTACATTCCCATCAACAGTACAAAAGGGTTCCCTTTTCTCCACACCCTCTCCGGCATTTGTTGTTTGTAGATTTTCTGACGATGGCCATTCTGACTGGTGGTGAGGTGATACCTCATTGTAGTTTTGATTTGCATTTCTCTAATGATTAGTGATGTTGAACATCTTTTCATGTGCCTCTTGGCCATCTGTATGTCTTCTTTGGTGAAATGTCTGTTTAGGTCTTCTGCCCACTTTTTAATTGGGTTGTTTGTTTTTTTGATATTGAGCTCCATGAGCTGTTTGTATATTTTGGAGATTAATTCTTTGCCCATTGCTTCATTTGCAAATATTTTCTCCCATACTGAGGGTTGTCTTTTTGTCGTGTTTATGGTTTCCTTTGCTGTGTAGAAGCTTTTAAGTTTAATTAGGTCCCATTTAATTACTTTTGTTTTTATTTTCCTTACTCTAGGAGGTGGGTCAAAAAAAGATCGTGCTGTAGTTTATGTCAGAGAGTGTTTCTCCTATGTTTTCCTCTAAGAGTTTTATAGTGTCTGGTCTTACATTGAGGTCTTTAATCCATTTTGAATTTATTTTCGTGTATGGAATTAGGTAGTGTTCTAATTTCATTCTCTTAAAAAAATAAACAAATAACTTTATTTATTTATTTATGGCTGTGTGGGGTCTTCGTTGCTGTGTACGGGCTTTCTCTAGTTGTGGTGAGCGGGGGCTACTCTGTTGCGGTGCATGGGCTTCTCATTGTGGTGGCTTTTCTTCTTGCAGAACACAGGCTCTAGGTGTGCAGGCTTCAGTAGTTGTGGCGTGCAGGCTCAGCAGTTGTGGCTCGCAGGCTCTAGAGTGCAGGCTCAGTAGTTGTGGCGCACGGGTTTAGCTGCTCTGCGGCATGTGGGATCTTACCGGACAAGGGATCGAACCCATGTCCCCTGCATTGGCAGGTGGATTCGTAACCACTGTGTCACCAGGGAAGTCCTAATTTCATTCTTTTACATGTAGCTGTCCAGTTTTCCCAGCACCACTTATTGAAGAGGCTGTCTTTTCTCCATTGTACATTCTTGCCTACTTTGTCATAAATTAGGTGACCATACGTGCGTGGGTTTACCTCTGGGCTTTCTATCCTGTACCATTGATCTATACTTCTCTTTTTGTGCCAGTACCATACTGTCTTGGTTACTGTAGCTTTGTAGTATACTTTGAAGTCGGGGAGCCTGATTCCTCCAGTTCTGTTTTTCTTTCTCAAGATTGCTTTGGCTATTCGGGGTCTTTTGTGTTTCCATACAAATTGTAAAAATTTTTGTTCTAATTCTGTGAAGAATGCCATTGGTAGTTTGATAGGGATTGCACTGAATCTGTAGATTGCTTTGGGTAGTAGAGTCATTTTCACAATATTGATTCTTCCAATCCAAAAACGTGGTATATTTCTCCATCTGTTTATGTCATCTTTTTTTTTTTTTTTGCGGTACGCGGGCCTCTCACTGTTGTGGCCTCTCCCATTGCGGAGCACAGGCTCCGGATGCACAGGCTCAGCGGCCATGGCTCACGGGCCCAGCCACTACGCGGCATATGGGATCTTCCCGGACCGGGGCATGAACCTGTGTCCCCTGCATCGGCAGGCAGACTTTCAACCACTGTGCCACCAGGGAAGCCCTATGTCATCTTTGATTTCTTTCATCAGTGTTTTATGGTTTTCTGAGTACAAGTCTTTTGCCTCCTTAGGCTTCAATTTTATTTAGAGGATATACTCTTTTCCAGTTGGAGATTATTGTCACTAAAGGAGATAAACTAGCATTTGAAAATGGGAGAATGCATAAATCAGTCAATCAATCATGTAATCTTGTCCACTGTTCCAATGCTGAAGGCCCACAATTTCTTATTTTCTTTGCTTTCTCCTCTCAGAGGATCAAAGGCCCCTTCCAATTCTAGTCTTTGACAACGTTTGTGTAAGTTCATGCCACTCCATTACTTTTGGCCTCTGTACCTACCATTCTTTCTATCTTTTGCAGGTATCCTTTAAAAAAAATCCATGCTCATCAAGGAACTTCTCATTCTGCTTCTTTAGTTTCTTTTGAACGTATGCCACGCTGTTGGCAACTCAAGCACCTTTCTTCCCCTTTCATGCTGAAAGCCTGGAAACTACATGTCCTAGCATCTCTCCCGAAGGGCTTTGGGTTAGACTGTGGCAAGGAGAGGAACTTGTATTTCAGAAGGCAGAAGAGAAACAGAAGCCACTGGTGCTCTGGTAACAGTGGTGGGCAGACTGTGGGCTTCAGCAAACGTTTTGACAGTGGTTTCTACAATCTTCCGGCAGATCTCCACATGGATGTCTGCAGGCAGGCCAGACCATCAGTGACGACATTCTTGCCACTTCTGATTTCCTGAAAGCCAGCACTGTTTTTTGCTGGCTTCCTCAGTCCTTTCAATGACTTTCAAATTTCCTATATTAAATTGCTTTCTGTTCACAATCAGGGGTTTTATTTCTCTGACAGGTTTGGTAGGGAAAACAGAAGGTCCTCTCTATAACTCGAGTATAAAGGATTTTGTAAGGAAAATAGAGGCTTATGCAACTGTTGAAAAGGCAAGATCAGGGAAGCTGCAACAGAAGACTGTCTTCAGCACTGGAGTAGGAGGTTCTCAAGAGCTCACTGCAAGCTGCTGCAAACCTCAGTATCTCTGAGGAGACATCGACGACCCTGGCTGCCTACAGCACCAGGCCAGGCAGGAGCTGCCTCTGGAGAATAATGGCTTCTTCTCTTCTGCTTTCCAAATTGCATGCAAGTGTGCCTCTCCTTGGCCGACTGCAATTTGGAACTACACAGACAGGAGGATTCTGGGAAATGTACTCTGGATGCTTCTCTGTGACGCAGAGGAGACTGGAGAAGGAGGCGAATGTGATACAGAGTTGCAAACAGATACTTCAGTACAAACGTAGTTCTCATATTTGTTTACACAGAACAATCAGTGATTGGATAGTTAATATTTTTTATTTTATTTGTTTTCCATCCCACTTGAACTACATTTTTTCTTGTTATGAACCATATACAACTTTTAGCAATTTATGTTCTTTTGGCATACAAAACTGACTATGCCCTCTGCTATTATGAACTGAAAGGTGATCTCTGTCATAAAAAATCCACAGATTAATAATATTTCCTTATTGTTTCTTGCATCTTCTGAGAGTAAAAACTGTTATCAAAAGTTTATTCAGCTTCCTGCTTTGTGGAGAATGATAATTTTAGTATATACACAGACAAAATTATACTCTTAGGAATGGAAACGTTCTTAGAAGTCACACAGTTGGTTTTCCCCACCAATATTTGAGTCCTTACAATTGGAATGGCAAATAACTGCACATGTGCTCCTGGCTTTCTGCTCCTGTTGCCAATGGCAGGCATTGCTAATTGATCTCAGCACTTTTCCTGCTGCACCTGAACTCAGCCTTAGAATCCTTCTCCATTTACCGTGCTGACCAGCTAGTACCAACAGATAAGAGCTTCATGTAAGATGGAACCTATTTGCATCCCTGTCAAGTGGCCATCGTCCTATTACTCTTAATACCTCCAGTGACAGTGAATGCACCACTTCCCAGAAGTTACCTATTCCATCTCTAAATACAGTTGACCCTTGAACAACAAGGATTTGAACTGGGTGGATCCACTTATGCATAGATTTTTTTCCAACAGTAAATACTACAGTACTACACAATCCATGGTTGGTTGAATCTGTGAGTTCAGAGGAACTGTGGATACAGAGGGCTGATGATAATTATATCTGGGTTTTCGACTGTGTGGAGGGTCTGCACCCTGGACCCCTACATTGTTCAAGGGTCAACTGTAGTTCCATTTCTTAGAAAGTTCTCCCTTCTATGGGACTGAAATGCAAGTTCCTTCTACCCATTGGTCCTATTCCTGAGACCACACAGAAGTCCAAATCTGCTTTTGTAAACAATTCTTCCAGTACTTGAAGACAAGTCTCTTCTGCTTGGATCCTGTGAATTCCCCTAATCATTCCCTGTGTTCTTTCACAATTTTGGTGATTCTCTGATAGTTTTCCAAATTGTCTTATGGTGTGTGGCCTCCAAAGTTTGCTCTGAATTGTCTAGTACAGACAGCCTCTAGAAACTAGTAGCAGATCGACTCACGTATACTGTTGAGCCACACAACATTTAGCAAAGCAGAGCCAGGCATCTAACGATGAAAGACTCAGCGAGCCAACACCTGAAAGCTGTCCTTGAGACCGCCTAGTCCAAGTCCAAATCCACTTCCATAAACAGTTCTTCCAGTACTTGCAGACCAGTTCTCTAACCAGTCCATCAGAACCTACGTTCAGCCACCATTCCCTGGAGCTTCTGTAATCAATGCAGACTATAGCTGTCTCCTAAAAGGCCTAAGTGCACTCCTCTGCCCACCAGACAATTTCTTGGACGAATTCTGTTAGCACTTCCACCTTTCCACTGTGGTCCAAGTCGAGCAATAGTCTAACTGATCTCTCTGCTTTCATTGTTGCTCTATAGTCTACCCTCAACACATCAGCCAGAGTGGTCCTATTAAAACTGAAACCCTGGGCTTCCCTGGTGGCGCAGTGGTTGAGAGTCTGCCTGCCGATGCGGGGGACACGGGTTCGTGCCCCGGTCTGGGAAGATCCCACATGCCACGGAGCGGCTGGGCCCGTGAGCCATGGCCGCTGAGCCTGTGCTCCGCAACAGGAGAGGCCACAACAGTGAGAGGCCCGCGTACTACAAAAAAAAAAAAAAAAAAAAAAGAAAACAAAAAAAACACAAAAAACCCAAAAAAACCCAGCATAGTAGAAGAAATGGAAGTTGTGATTGGAGAGCAGTATATTTAGACCAGAGATGTTCAAAAGGAGATCTCCATGACAACATGATCTGGATTCGGCCATGAGTGGGGGACTGAAATGACACAGATGTGAATGAAAGTCAGTGTGACTGAGCCAGTTAATGAATTGGATGCCAAGGATGGGCCATACACATGGGCATCATAGGCACCCAGGATGATAAGCCATGGACGGAAAGAAAGACTGAGCCAGATGCTATAGTAAATGAGAGAGAGGCCTAGGAGTCAGTAGGTGGCAGCTATAAGGAGGAGAAGAAGCTGGTACCAGCCTCATATGAACAGAGCTTTGTACTTAAGGGTAGAAGGATAATAGCTAAGCAACAACAGTGGAAACAAAGAAGACACCAACTGCACCTCCAGACCCCGAAGGGTGGGGAGTGTGAAAGAACAAGCAGCTTTTACTTCCAAATGCTGCAGGGGTTTGGGAGTCCTGAGGGGAGAACCAGGTTTCAGTTAAAGAGGTGGTGAAGAGAGAAGATTCAGTGCAGGGACTGAGAGTGTGGGGATACATCCTAACCATGAAATTGGGGTCTAAAAAGGCAGTGTAGGGTATGGGAGGCAGGGAAGTAATAGGAGGCTGCATCTGGGGAGAGAAAGCACAAAGAGGAATGGGGATGAAAGTACAAAAGAAGATGGCAATGACCAATGATGAGAACATATGACATTAGGTTTAAGCTTGCCACAAGGTTCCATCAACACTGAGCAAGTCTTTCTCAAGAAACTGCTCTGTGACAATGTTGCTGTAAGTGCTTGGGCACAGAGTAAGCAAAGGTCCCTGCCCTTTCAGGGCTCATAGTCTAGCAGGAGGAAACAGACAGTGAACAATCAGCATAATATAATAAATAACAAAATGATCTAGGGTACTAGGATGTGATAAATGCTCTGGAAAATACAGAAAAGGTAGAGCAGCTTGAGGGGGTCTGGGAGTGTCCGTGAGGATGTGGTGGGAGAAAGTCTTACAGAGAGTGGTCCGGGCAAACCTTTAGCAAAAAAAAAAAAAAAAAAAAGAGGCGAGAGAATTAGGCATGCTTATTCAGAGCAGAGTCCTAAGCAGTAGGAACAACTACTAAAAAGGTCCAAAGCCAGGAGGATGCCAAGCATGTTGAAGAAATAATGAAAAGAACAAAGCAGCTAGAGCTGTGTGAACAAGGGGAGAGGAACAGGAGGTAAACAGGATGCTGGGGGTGGGGAGGTGCAGTGAAATGGGAAACCAGTGCAAGAGGAGAGACACGATGGGGTTTCAGTTTTGTTTTTTTTTTTGCGGTACGCGGCCCTCTCACTGGGGTGGGCTCTCCCATTGTGGAGCACAGGCTCCGGACGCGCAGGCTCAGTGGCCATGGCTCACGGGTCCAGCCGCTCCGCGGCATGTGGGATCTTCGCGGACCGGGGCACGAACCCGCGTCCCCTGCATCGGCAGGAGGACTCTCAACCACTGTGCCACCAGGGAAGCCCTATGCTGGTTCTTTGATCTCATCAAAATCCCACTTCCCTTGACTCCTCTGCATTATCCTTTCCTTATGGTTTCTTGATAGTTCCACTTCTTTCTTGACTAGCTTAAACACCACGATCCATCAGTTCCTATGAGTTGCCAGTCTAATCATCATGGATTTTTGTACTGGTTAACATGGTAGAGTTCAAATAAATTTGAAACAGTGAGAAAAAACCCGAAAGACCTCAGATGTCTTACTTTAGGTAAGAAAGGAAATAATATGAATTCTCTACACTTCAGGAATTGTCAGGAAAAGAGAGTAAAGTCAAAGCTGGAGGGTCTGGTGAACCGTAATCAGGTTTTATGCTATAGCCACATGGTGGTGCCATTTTAGCTGATAAGCAGAAACCCCTCCTTTGCTCGGCACTGCGTGAACTGCACGGCTGTTTACGGACAGTGGAACTTCTGCAAGTGATTATGACTAATGTGCTGTTGCTTTATAAACTGTTATTATAACTGAAAATATTTTCATATCCTACAATGTTCATTAAGCAGCGGTTCTAGTGAGAGTGCTGAAAAACACAGCCCCCCAAACAGTAACTTTGGAACAGAAGCTAGTTCTGATTAAACATTATGAAGAAGGCCAAACATTCACTGTGACACCCTGTGTGCTGTTCATTTAGGAATGAGCACTCTAAAAACATGAGAGGTAATGAAGGAAAAAATTAAAAGAAGTATTAAGGTAAAAATAGGCGACAATGCTGTACATTCACGCATCTTCCCCCAAGTATCCCCCTTACATATGTTCCTATGGGAAAATTCGTCTTGAAGTATGAGTTTTACATCATGAGATCACTTAGAAACATATCTAACACACAAATGTAAATGCCTCCTCAAAATACAATATTTCCCCTACCTCCTCCATGAGGCGATCCTCTTCTACAGCTACTCCCGGGCACACAGTAAACAGTGTGGTGATTACGAGCGTGGACTCTGGAGCCAGATGGCCTGGGTATGAATCTCCTAGTTCCCTAATTTTCTAATTATATGGCTTTGGGTTAATTACTTAACCTCTCTGTGCACCAGATTCCTCACCTGAAAATCAGGGTGATGACACTACTCACCGCCAAAGGGCTGCTGTGAGGATTGGTCAGGTTAATATACGTAAGACACTTAGAATCTCCCAAAAGCACTGAGTAAGCACTATGTAAACATCAGCTACTGTTGTAGTGATCATCATCGCCATCACCACCACCACCATCTTCCCATCAACCCTTGATGATACTTACAAGCCTGTATTTATTTCACTGGGTTAAAAAAGTAAGGTGCTCCTTTGTTCATAGTATATATATGAATTACTCATAGTATATACAGTGGCTACTCATAGGCTATGCAGTGGTGTGAAGACAGTCCTTTTGCTAGTTCTTCTAGAAGACTGTCAGAATCCTTCACCACAGTTCTGTGTGTCAATATACAGTAGAGTAGGCAGCGCAAGTTTAGAGAGCCTTTTCCAGTGCAAGTGCTGGGTAAGTGGTATGATTCTGAATAGAGTCCACTCAGACACCAATATTTACAACAAGTGATACAACAGTATGTTTCTTCCCCCAGTCTTACCTTCAGCCTGTCCTTGGGCAGTGCGACGACCCCTTGCTTGATGATTTCCAGAACCCGTTCCACTGACAGCTCAGCTCCGGCTTGTAGCAACCTCGAGCTAAAGAAGGTGATCACCTGGAATGTAGAGTGTTATTTTTTTAAACAAGTACATGTATGAGAGGTATTTTCAGTAGATGCCTTTCTCACACGGCGGTCAAAGGATCATCGTTCCATTTCTTTGAGTGACCTGGCTTTCAATTCACTAGCTCTCCTAAATAAGTCCTCTGTATAAAGGGTTTGATGGCTGAATCAGAGCCAACCCCTGAATGTTCAGGGTCGATGATGCATTCTGTGAATTAAGCAGGCCCCTGAATTCTGCACTTTCTTGTGCTGTCTCACCTTGCATTCATGTTTCATTCAGAGAGCAGCACCCATCAGAAGGTAGGAAGAGAAGGCTAAAGCTTAATGTCTGTTAATATTGAGGCTTAATAGTAGTTGACCAGAAAAAGTCTTGGTAAGAAAGAAATTTGAAGCTAATGGCTAAAATGATGTTTGGGGGATTATTTATCAATTTAATTTATCCACAACACTCTTACCTCTGAGCGCCGGGGATAATCAACAGCAAGCTGTAATTTTTTGGTTTCATGTCACAGCACAGCCTGAACTATGTAGTAAGGTGCTAACACAGTAACATTTGGAAATAACACTGTCTCTTAACACTTGTCATTAAAAACTAAAAGATTGTCATCATTTTTTAGGAAATCACTTAAAAACCACAATGTCAATAAATCAAGAAGACCATAAGTCACTTTTTATTCAAGAGACTATACACTACAGACAAGTGTTTATAGTCAAAGATGCCTACAAAAATTTATGTTTCTTAAAAAGTTGAGTATTTCCATTTACATGTTTTCTATTTTATAGGTAAATTATTTTAAGTTAACTAAGAGTTATTTCCAAACAGTTTTCTAGATTTTCTTTCAAGATTACTCTCCTAAATATTAATTGTTCAAATGCACAATAACTTTTCTCCTAAGCATTCTAGTGGAAGGTGCATGATATGACAAAAATGCCACTGAAATAGATTTATTCTGGAAAGTAGAGACCCAGCTGGAGCCAGAACCCTAACAAGCTTGTGCCTTGAAGGACTGTGGCAACGAGCGAAAACAAAGGCAGCCAATGCCTGGTTACACTGCTGTTGATTCCAAATAAATCATTTCTTTATCTCAGGCAGTTTGCTGGCATCAGCTCCTTTGCAAGTTGCTTATTTTGTCCACGACAGGTTGGTTTTCAACATGTGCCTATGGGTCTTGTTTTTTCCAAGTCAGATTTTAAGCTCTCTGGGATAAAATTTTGTTCACAAGAGTTTAGACACAGCAGGTACTATAATTGATTTTCATAAATTGTAATTAAGTCTCTTTTTATTTATTTATTTTTGGCTGCACTGGGTCTTTGTTGCTGCGCGTGGACTTCCTCTAGTTGCGGCGAGCAGGAGCTACTCTTTGTTGTGGTCCGCGGGCTTATCATCGCAGTGGCTTCTCGTTGCGGAACATGGGCTCTAGGCACGTGGGCTTCATAGTTGTGGCACATGGGATCATCTGGCTTGTGGGCTCTAGTTGTGGCTCGCGGGCTGGGCTCTAGAGCTCAGGCTCAGTAGTTGTGGCACACAGGCTTAGTTGCTCCGTGGCATGTGGGATCTTCCCGGACCAGGGATCGAACCCATGTACCCTGCATTGGCAGGTGGATTCTTAACCACTGCACCACCAGGGAAGTCCCTCTTTTTATTTTTAAATGGACATTTTATACGTGTAAAATAAGTAAATTCGTGAAAATATTTTTTTGAATTTTGGCTGTACCTGAAGTTTTTGTGTTTTACTTAAGACACCGATGATACCCTTGACAACCTATTCAGTGGAAGGAATAATCAGAGAATTTACAAAGGAAATAGATGATACTTTTTGTCTGCAAGAAAGATGCAATGTGTACAGCAACTGAAATTCAATAAAAGGGAAAAAAAAGAGAAAGATGCAAGGTAATAATTGGGGGACAAGACACTGATCAAACGTATAATTAAATGGATTTAAGACATCATGGTAGTGTACACTACAAAATGCTCAAAGTCAGAGGCCTAGTTTGGGTCCTGCCTGTGACACTTACTAACCATGTGACTTGTAAGATGCTCAACTTCTTCCAGATGTACAATTGTGCAGTGGTTTGGAGCACTTATCAGGTGTCAGATTGCTTGCATTTAAATCCCAGCTCTCCTTATAAACTTAGGCAAGTTATTTAACATCTCCATGCCTGAGTTTCCTGATCTATAAATGAAGAAAAATAAAATGCCTGCCTCATGGGTTTGTTCTTAGAATTAATACTTGCAGAGCACAAAGAACGATGCCTGGCACATGGTAAGTGCTCACAAAATGTCAGTAACTATGATTGTCATTAGGTGTATCTCAGTATCTTTGTCTATAAAATGGAAAAGTTGCCCCATCTACTGCATAGGAAACAATCATAATACATGTAAAAGTAGTCTGTTAAGGATGAAACCCATGAATGTCAGTACCCACCAATGTATCCAATCAGTAACATTTCTTTGTAGTTATATGTCTATATTCCTGATTTTATGCCTGATATAGGCGAAAAATTTGTAAGAACTGAGTTTGGTGGCACAGGTCATCTCACCCAAACCAGTCAGGACTATCGAGTGAAATCTACTGAAAGTAAATTTTAGGAAAGCCTGCAGGTTAAAACCTACATGATCACCGTTAGTTTAATACATTACTGAGGGTCAACTAACAACCACTCTTCTCTTTTTTACTTGATGAATTTATGTACAACTTTTCCCAAGAAATTTATATTAATTTTATTATTTTCAGAAAAATTAAACTTAGTACCAGATTGAGGAAGCTTTCACAGTTTGCTTAGGTTGCATAGGTTGCTTTGGTATCTTGGCAGTCATAAATAATGCTGCTGTGTACACTGGGGTGCATGTATCTTTTTGAATTAGTGTTTTTGTTTTTTTCAGACATATATGCAGGAGTGGAATTGCTGGGTCATACGGTAGTTCTATTTTTCGTTTTTTTGAGGAAACTCCATACTGCAGATATTGAACTATCCTTGCATCCCTGGGATAATCCCACTTGATCATGGTGTATGATCCTTTTAATGTATTGTTGAATTCAGTTTGTTAATATTTTATTGAGGATTTTTGCATCTATGGTCATCAGTGATATTGGCTGTAATTTTCTTTTTTTGTGATGCCTTTGGTTTTGGTATCAGGGTGATGATGCCTCACAGAATGAGTTCAGAAGTGTTCCTTCTTCTGCAATTTTTGGGAATAGTTTGTGAAAGACAGGTGTTAATTCTTCTCTAAATGTTTGGTAGAATTCACCTGTGAAGCCATCTGGTCTTGGATTTTTGTTTGTTCAGAGCTTTAAAATGACTGATTCAAGTTCATTACTTGTAATTGGTCTGTTCATATTTTCTATTTCTTCCCAGTTCAGTTTTGGGACACTGTGCATTTCTAGGAATTTGCCCATTTCTTCCAGGTTGTCCATTTTATTGGCATACAGTTGTTTGTAGCAATCTCTTACGATCCTTTGTATTTTTGTGGTATCAGTTGTAACTTCTCCTTTTTTGTTTCTGATTTTATTGATTTGGGCCCTCTCTCTTTTTTTCTTGGTGAGTCTGGCTAAAGGTTTATCAATTTTGTTTATCTTTTCAATGAATCAACTTTCAGTTTCACTGATCTTTTCTATTTTTTTCAGTCTCTATCTCATTTATTTCCACTCTGATCTTTATGATTTCTTTCCTTCTACTAACTTTGGGTTTTGTTTGTTCTTCATTCTCTGATTTCTTTAGGTGTAAGGTGAGGTTGTTTATTCGAGATTTTTCTTGTTTTCTGAAGTAGACTTGTATTGCTATAAACTTCCCTCTTAGAACTGCATTTGCTGTTCCATAGATTTTGGATCATTGTATTTCCATTTTCATTTGTCTCCAGGATTAAAAAAAATTTCCTCTTTGATTTCTTCAGTGACCCTTTGGTTGTTCAGTAGCATATTGTTTAGCCTCCACGTGTCTGGGTTTTTTGCAATTTTTTTCTTCTTGTAGTTGATTTCAAGTCTCACAGCACTGTGGTTGGCAAAGATGCTTGATATGGTTTCAATTTTCTTAAATTTACTGACAGTCATTTTGTGGCCTAGCGTGTGGTCTACCCTGGAGAATGTTCAACGTGCACTTGAAAAGAATGTGTATTCTGCTGCTTTTGGATGAAATATTCTCTATATATCTATTAAGTTTATTTGATCTAATGTGCCGCTTAAGGCCAGTGTTTCCCTACTGATTTTCTGTCTGGATGATATGTCCATTGATGTAAGTGGGGCTGCACAAGGTGATCTGAAGGTGAACAGATGACCCCTGCAAATGCCGTGGGTTATATTATAGCAACAGAACCCTGAGCTTAGAGAACCCAAATCTCTTATAATGGTCAGTAAAAGTGTCTACCTTTTGCTTCAGAGGGAGACAAAGACATGCTCCCATCTTTACCGCATCTGATCCCAGGTATCTGCGCAACTCATTTTCTACCTCCTTCAAGTTTGAGCACAAATGTACCTTCTCAGAGAGGTCTTCTCTGATTGCACTCTTTAAATTTGCAATATCCCAACCCTATTCCAAATAGCACTCATTATTCCTCTTTCTTCTTTTTTGGCATTTTGGCATAAGCAACTAGGTAGATATTGATGTCATTTACAGAGCTAAGGAAGACTGCAGAAGAAAAAGCAGATTCATTTTGTGTTTGATTTTTTTTTGAAGAAAATAATGAATTCTCATTTAACCTTGTTCAACATTTGTGGGACTGTTGTATAGGCAACTGAATGAGCTAGTTTGGAGCTCAATAAGAATGGTCAGGTCTGGAAATACAGAAAACCTAGTGTAAATTTTACACTGTCAAGAGATAAAAATAGTTCTTGCCTTTACCATACCACAAAACTATTGTTGTTCACTGTCTCTGTCCTATACTTATATTCAGCCATGAAATTTCTTTCACGCCCTCTCTTGTTTGGTGTGGTATTTCTATTTTGTCCTGTTTATTAATTCAGCCAGATCATATCATCTTATGAGTTAGAGTGGAGGGTTATGTACAAGTGGCTAACAGTAATTTGGCTACCTGAAAACCACATGTCTAACTCCTTCAGCAGAAGTTAAAAGTACTCCAAGGTTAGTCACTCCTGTCTCAGACATTCAACATTGCTTAATGTCTTAATGAAAAACATCAACTCTCAACTCCCTGTCAGCTACAAATAACAGCAGATTCATAGTCTCCTCTACCAACATTTTTCAAGGTTAACTCCCTGAAAGAAGAAATAGCAAAGGTTTGCTTAAGCCAAGATTTCAGAAGCATTTAGGGGAGGGAAGGAGAAGGTAAAGTGCTGAAAGAGGCAAAAGTAGAGATGTTATTTATATCTTTCTCACGGTATTCTTTTCAAAATATGTAAAAAAGAGTTTAAAATGATTTTGAATGAATCTCCAGTGTGTCCAACACTATTTTAGATGATAGTATTCAACAAAAAGTTGTTGGAAAATCTGCTCATTTGGAATCTTATTTAGGTTTATCCAAGTGAATGCTGAAAATATGGAGTTTATAATGAGAAGATCTGGATTCAAGGCTGAGTGATTTACTAGCTAAGTGACCTTGAGCCAACCATTTCACCTCTGAAGACTTGCTCTGCCTCCTTCACAAGGATAATTTAAGGGTCAAATGACATAGGGCATATGCAAATTGCCCTCAATGATAAAGCCCTACGCAAACGTGATGACTATTTAAGAGGATTTTTTTTTTTTTTTTTTTTTTGGTCTTGCTGCATGGCTTATGGGATCTTAGTTCCCTGACCAGGGATCGAACCCAGGCCCCGGCAGTGAAAGTGCCAAGTCCTAGCCACTGGATGGTCAGGGAATTCCCTAAGAGGAATGATTCTTAGGTGGGGATCTGTGTTAAAATCACCTGGGAAGGCTTCTCTCAGCCTGCTGGTTTCCTTATCTGTAAAGTGGGATAACAATAACTAATTTCCTGGTTTAAGAAGAATAAATGAGTAATATTATGTAAAGGTACTTAGTCTCATTCCCAGCACTTAGTAGGGACTCAAACATGTTTAGGCATATATTTATCTAGCTTTAAGAACTACACAACAGCACACAGTCAAATGTTTACCCAGAGACTGCATTTTTCACGAATACAGTTGGAGTGTCAGTAAGTGGCCAATTACTGACAAGGACAGGAAAGTGAGCACTGGATATAAATCCAGTTTAACACCCTGCTTTTATTTCCATGTGGTGATATACTGTGAGAAAAACAAGTGAGGTCCTTTCTATTTCCTCATCTTTACTCTAATTTTCACCTCTTCCAAAGGAGACTAAGTTTCAAATGGATATAGTTTAAATCCTCTGCATGGTTCTTGCGTGTCCTTTCAAAAAATAATATGGTCCTTCAGGGTTATTTTTAAGGATGTCAACAGCCTGGTTACTAAGAAAAGAACATCACTTTCACCACTGGTGGAGTAAAGACTGATTTGACATTATTAGAAGTGAACTTGAAGGAGAAAGTAAATTTCCGGGTTTGTTTTCAGATGTTTTCAGGCAGTGAATAGGCAAACCAATGAGAAACTGTAGGAACGCTTAGTGAATGGGGATAGTAGTCAGGCATGATGACTACAAACAAGGGTTTTATTATCAAACTGCCTCGGTTTGAGTTCTGGCTCTATCACTTTCTGAATATGTGATCACAAGCAAGTTAAATCTTTCTAAATTGGTTTCTTTAACTGTAATTGAAAATAAAAATGAAATATACCTCAAAGTTTGTTTTTTAATGAAGATTAAGAGAGATCATGCACGTAAATGCTTAGCAAGTATGCAATAAAAGCTAGCAACGCTAATGATGAGATGAATAGAAAAGGAGCAAATGGTTTTTGATGTGGTTTAAACATTTAAAACTAAATAATCCAAACAATGTATTACAACATGATCATTTATCATCTATTACAGTCATGACCACAGGAAAAAAGAAACTTTGGTTAGTCTTTTATCAGAAACAAAAAGAAAAAAAATGCACTATTATGAAAAGAGGTATTGGTAATTAAAGAGAAAACATTTCCAATACACTGCAGATACAGATTATCTGACATATGTTGTGCACAGTTCAGGTGACTATCCAGAGAAAGAAAGGTAGAATGAGTGAGTGAGAGAGAAGGGGGAGGAGGACGTATGGAGGAAGGGAGGAAGGAAGGAAGGAAAGGGTAAAAGGAGAAAAGAGACAGGAAGGAATGAAGAAAGAAACTGAAATCAGAGAGGTCCAGAGAAAGGCAAAAGAGACAAGGGGTAGGGGTTTGCCATAAGGGCAGACTGAAACGATCAGGATGATGCAGGTTAGAAATATGAAAGCTAAAAAAGGACGTATTGGATAGTTCTATAATTCAAAGATCTGGATAAACCTTGGAAAAACCAGGATATCCTCCACCCTGGAATGTGAAAGAGATACATTTATAAGTATTATAAGAAGATATTATTTTAGCACTTCAGTGCTCTTTCCTGAGTGGTATTCTTAGACCCAATGAGACATCGAGAGGCTCAAGAATATAATAGCGGTTCTGTTTACTTTGTATACACTTGAAATTTTTCATAATAAAAAGTTTTAAAAATTAAAAAAAAGGGCTTCCCCGGTGGTGCAGTGGATGAGAGTCTGCCTGCCGATGCAGGCGACATGGGTTCGTGCCCCGGTCCGGAAGATCCCACATGCTGCGGAGCAGCTGGGCCCGTGAGCCGTGGCCGCTGAGCCTGCGCGTCCGAAGCCTGTGCTCCGCAACGGGAGAGGCCACAACACTGAGAGGCCCACGTACTGCAAAAAATAAATAAATAAATAAAAAATAATAAAAAAGAGTGTAATAGGCCACACTGGGCATAAAATTAATTTAAAAGGACAGAAGGCCAGGAAAAAGAGCATGCCAACAGCACAGCCCCAGGCTTTTGTTTTCCCTGGGAATACTCACAGCAGTCTCGGGGCTGGTCTTTGGACCCTCAAATGATAGCTCCAATGTGAGAGAATGAGACTACCATGGACAGATCCAATAGCCACCCTAGCTTAGAAGCCATGTCCCAAACAGAAACCAATACCCCTTGTGATAGTCTCAGCTTCTAGGTCCCTGAAAAGGACATGCCTGGTTATGAATTTTTTCACTCAGGGAAGCCCAAAGCTATAGTCCTTTCAGTCCAGACTCAACTTACCATTCAAATGTCATTCTATCATATTCTCATTTTATTACAGCAGTGTTACCTAGTAACATGGCTGACATTCCACCTTCATCAGATTTCCAAGGAACAGAGATAAAAGCAGCTTAACCCAAGGCCAATTTCCCATGTAAAAGAGAAAAGGGTTTTGTTGAACCTTTCCTCACATGCACAGTGAATCTTAATCTCAGTATTCTACTCCCCAAAATGGTACAAGCAAGAAACTAGAAATGAATTTGGACAAATCCATGAACAGGTTGGCTAGAAATGGCTTTTTATTTTTAAATTTTTTTTGGCCGCACTGCACGGCTTGCAGGGTCTTAGTTGACTACCTCGTTGTCAAAAAGCATCTAGCCAACAGAAAAAGGTAGAAATAAGCTCTGATGGATGTCCCTTGGGCATTCATTTGTTTCATAATCTTGTTACCACTACTTACCAATTTTAAAAGGAGGCGCTTTTCCCATTAAACAAGAAGGACATGGGGCCAGAGAAGAAATATTTGAGAAGCAGCTTGAGGATGCTCTCACACATCCTAAATATCAACAAATCTACATGGGAGTACTGGTTCATAATGGTGAGAATTTAATTAAAGAATATAAATGTCAAGTCTAACTCTAAGATATAAACATGCTCGTTTGAAATGATGTTTCTGCTGTATCCTAACTGCAAAGATGACAATAGTACCCAGCTGCCCCAGTTCTGTTAATGAAATTTAAATAATACTGATAGTAGTTTAGGAAAATGACAAGACTGTGTGTGGCAAAGTAATTTGCTATAGCTGCAACCATTAGGTATATAGTTGAGGCGACTTAAGGAAAGCTCATGAAAACGCTAATTAAACTGACAGCAAAGAGGGTTTTTTGTTTTGTTTTGTTTTTAACATATTTATTGGAGTATAATGGCTTTACATGGTTGTGTTAGTTTCTGCTATATAACAAAGTGAAT
The DNA here is from genome assembly GCF_003031525.2 of Neophocaena asiaeorientalis asiaeorientalis. Taxonomy (NCBI): domain Eukaryota; kingdom Metazoa; phylum Chordata; class Mammalia; order Artiodactyla; family Phocoenidae; genus Neophocaena; species Neophocaena asiaeorientalis. The sequence continues at coordinate 1,712,426 of NW_020174429.1, forward strand.
CAGCTATACGTATACATATATTCCCATAGCCCCTCCATCTTGTGTCTCCCTCCCACCCTCCCTATCCCACCCCTCTAGGTGGTCACAAAGCACCTAGCTGATCTCCCTGTGCCATGTGGCTGCTTCCCACTAGCTATCTGTTTTACATTTGGTAGTGTACATATGTCCATGCCACTCTCTCTCTCACTTCATCCCAGCTTACCCTTCCCCCTCCAATGTCCTCAAGTCCATTCTCTACAACTGCGTCTTTATTCCTGTCCTGCCCCTAGGTTCTTCAGAACCATTTTTTTTTTAAAGATTCCATATATATGTGTTGGCATATGGTATTTTCTCTTTCTGACTTACTTTTACTCTGTATGACAGACTCTAGGTCCATCCACCTCACTACAAATAACTCAATTTCGTTTCTTTTTAAGGCTGAGTAATATTCCATTGTACATATGTGCCACATCTTCTTTATCCATTCATCTGTTGATGGACACTTAGGTTGCTTCCATTTCCTTGCTATTGTAAATAGAGCTGCAATGAACATTGTGGTACATGACTGTTTTGGAATTACGGTTTTCTCAGGGTATATGCCCAGTAGTGGGATTGCTGGGTCATATGGTAGTTCTATTTTTAGTTTATTAAGGAACCTCCATGCTGTTCTCCATGGCGGCTGTATCAATTTACATTCCCACCAACAGTGCAGGAGGGTTCCCTTTTCTCCACACCCTCTCCAGCATTTACTGTTTATAGATTTTTTGATGATGGCCGTTCTGACTGGTGTGAGGTGATACCTCATTGTAGTTTTGATTTGCATTTCTCTAATGATTAGTGATGTTGAGCATCCTTTCACGCTGACAGCAAAGAGGTTTAATTTTTATTTCTGTTTACCTGCAATCATTACACAGCAGCGATATGGAGCAAATCAATGAACAGATCTGCAACAGTATACATACTTGTAGTTAAACTCATGTAACTGTGTGGGTTCCAGAGTATTCAGCAGTTTACAGAACTATGCGTTAAGAGTCTGGAATGGGAGCCTGGTTATAGTTCAAAGCTGATTTCAATTAAGTACTGAACAAGTACACAGGACTCTACTGGGATGAGCAAAAATTAACCTACTTGGGTAAACTGGCTTAATGAGAATGGATAGAGATGTTCTGAAGTATCTTAAACTTAATCAGAGTCCATGTGTCCATTTATGTATTGCTGTTATCCTGAAAGAAGACTGGGAATTTTCACTTCAGAGGTCACTCTCACCCTCTCTTCCCCACCCCCAATTTTACCCAGCCTCTCTCTACCTCAGCTTTTAAAACCCTCACAGATGGGCTTACAGACCCCAGGCAGGAGCCTGGAGGACTCTTAATATGATGACACTGATCAGGCCAAAAATAAGACTTAGTGATATTGACAGGAGGGGGCTCAAAAGGAAATGGCCATCTAATAGGAGTTTCATAGAGAGGAAATAGCAGGAGACAGAGAGAGAGAGAGACAACCGGGAAGAAACAATTAAAATAAACATTTGAAAGTTCCGAGCTTGAGCCTCTAGACTCAAAGGATCCTCCAAGCGTCAAGTACAATTGACCAAGGCACGGCAAACCATGAAATTTCAGGACACAATAATAGGGAGATCCCAAATGCTTCCCAAGACAGCAGGTCATATGTAAAAAGAGAAGAAAAACATTTTCAGACATGAGAAACTAAAAAATAAAAAACCTACCTCACATACACCCTTTCCCCAGAAAGCTACTGTAGTATATGCTCCACCAACATGAAGCAGTAAACCAAGAAAGAAGAATTCACAGGAGCCAAGATCAACCAATGGAAACAGGTGAAGGAAATTCCCAGGAAGATGCTGCAGCTGGGCAGGAGAACCAGAGTACAACGTGGTTGGAGCTGGAAGCAGCTCTCCAAGAAGAGAATGGAACTGAGAATTTGATGTTCGACTATTTTGAGAGGAGTTTTAGAGTTACATCAGAAAGTCTGTATTTGTGTTAGTGACTGGATATTTGCAAAACATAACCAAGAAAGGCCTAGAATCCAGAACATACAAAGAATCTACACATAGATAAATAACTCAGTAGAAAAAACTGGCAAAAGACTTGAATTAGCTTCAGAAAAGAGGAAATCCAAATTAAAACTATAATGAGATGTTACTACAAAACTGACCAAACTAAGTGTTCATGAGGATGTGAATGAAGCAACAGGAATCTTATACACCACCAGTTGAAGGGTAAAATGACAGCACTCCAAGGGAAACGGTTTGGTACGATACATGTTATGCAGCAAATCCACTATGAGGTGTACACCCTGGAGGAAGGCATGTACATGTGCTTACTTATGCTGGAAATTATATATTCATACTTGTGCAATAATTAAATTATCAAAAATCTTCCTAAATGTAAGTAACACAAGGACAGGGATAGTGGCTCTTCTGTTTCCTCTTGTGCATTATGAATCTGATTAGCTATGCAAGAAATTTTTGTGGAATCAAACTGAACTGGGAAACACTAATACAACAATAGAAAGTTTAGCAGAAAAACCTTTTTAAAAAGGACAGGAGGTGAAAGTTCATAGACCTGTGAAAAATGTTCAATCACACTAATAATGAAAGAAATAAAAATTAAAAACAATAATGAAATACCATTTTTGATATAAGGACAAATATTAAAATAATTATAATAAAGCTGTAAAAGTATAGTGAGATACATCCTCTCATACATCACTTGTAGAAGTATAAGATGACACACAGATGCATTAATTGTACAATATTTCTGGAAAGCAATTTGACATGGGTTGCGTCTTGAAAATACTGATCCCTCTGACAGCAAAAACTAGTACAATTCCAGTTTTAAGACTACTTCAAAAATAGAACTAAAAAAGGTGAGATACGATGTATTTACAAACTGATAATTATAAATTAATACAAAATATGAGAAATAACTAAATGAGCAATAATGAGATAAGAGTTAATATATTTTAGGACCTCCATAATACAGGTTATGCAAATACTAAAATGTGAGATTTTCAAAGAATTGATGATATCACAGAAAAATGTTAATAATGTTAAGTAAAAATGGCAGAATACAGAACTATATAAAGTATGATCTCAATTCTACTAAATATATATGCGTGCGTGTATATATATGTCTGTATATAATGCATACACATACGGAAGGTGACAACTGTTGTAGCAGAATAGACAGCAAATAGAGTTAACGTTCAAGAGACTAATTACTGCAGTTTTTTTAATCAAGGTTTGTTAAACTTCCTCTACTTTAATATTTAAAAAAGAATCATAATAAATATCTCCATTTACACTTACCAGATCAATATTTTGCATGATATCCTGAAATGAAGGATGTGTTTGAAATTGTTCAAAGAGATCTCGTTTGTAAAGAAGTGCATACACCAAATTTGGATTGTGATGAAGAGAATTTGTCAGGCAGGAGTTGATGATCTCTAACATCATTCGAATCACTTCTTCGATGACATTTAGGTCTTGTGCCTGATAAAGAAAGAAAATCCCCATATAGAGTCTGTGTTATTTTCCTCGACACAGAATTAATTAGAATGAGGGCAACTGCTTTGCAATTCAAACAGCATTGGAAAGACCGTGCAAAAGAGCTCTTCAAGATTACTTCTGTCAAGAATTTTTACAATTAAGTTTATCAGTTACTAAAGGATTTAAAATCTTTTGAACTTAGTATGGTGATAATTATAAATTTCACATAATAAATTATAGACTTGCCAATCTAGAAGGAAATTTGGAGCTTATTCAATCCTTTGATTAATAGATCCTAATTTGTACTCTTATCACTGTATCACCCTAAATCATTAGACTTGCACAGTACAAAGTGGTGGTAGGGTCTTACCAATTCCAAGAAAAGTGTCTAATTCCGAATATGACCTCATTTTTCTGCACTGTCATTTCAACGTCCATATTTACAGATAAAGAGCCTACTGTTTTGTTTCTGCTTCCTCAGAGTCAATAGCCTTTGGGAATCTGAATGTGAAATAGTTATAAGAGCAAAACTCAAAGTAAGCAATCAATATCTCTCTTGAAAGAAAGAACAATGGAAAGCAAAAACACAGGTGAATACAACACTTTCCTTCTCCTCTTGAGTTTTCTAAGTTATGTTTGACAGCTGAAGCAGAAATTATAACACTGTCTGATGTGGTTCTCAATGGATGTAAAGGAACACCTAAGACAGTTACATTATAAACCAGGGAGAGCAAAGGGATTTAAAGAGGGGAAGGTTTCTACATCTCACTTGAACTGGTAAAATGTCAACAAGACTAGACTGTGGTAAGTTATGTATGTAAATACCTAGAGTGAATTTATACAAGGAGATAGTATACACAAAAATACTACTGATACAGGAAGGCAGTCAAATAAGACAGATGAGAAACAAGGAACAAACAGGAAGCAGAAAGTAAAATAGGCAGACTTAAGTTCTAACATATCAATTATTACATTAATTGTATACAGTATAAATACAATAATTAAAACCCAAAGAATGGCAGAGTGGATAAAAAACACATGACCCAACTATACGCAATCTATAAGAATCTTCAAATATAAAACTCACTTTATTAAATAAAGTTAGATAGAAAGTAAAAGAATGGAAAAAGATATAACATGCAAATATTAATCTAAAGAAAGTAGGGATGGCTATATTAATATCTGATAAGGTACACTTCACTTCAAAGACTGTATGGCCTACAAAATAAAAAATACTAGCTGGTGCCTTACAGAAAAGTTTACCACCCCTGGTCTAGCAGACAAAAAGGTATACTTGTTTCCATACAATTTACCTCCACCTATATTGTTTTAACCATAATGTCCAGCATTCAATCAAAATTTATGAGATAAACAAAAAGCAAGTAAAAAAAATCCATGTCCAAGAGACAAAGTAATCAGCAGACTCAGAGATACACAGATATTGAAAATATCAAATAGGGAATTTAAAAGAATTATGATATACAAAATCTACTACGAGTCTATAATATGCTTGCATTGATGCGAAATTTTAGCAGAGTTGAAAACTATAAGAGGGAACTTCTCTGGTGGTGCAGTGTTAAGAATCTGCCTGCCAATGCAGGAGACACGGGTTCGAGCCCTGGTCTGGGAAGATCTCACATGCCACAGAGCAACTAAGCTTGTGTGCCACAACTACTGAAGCCTGTGTGCTCTAGGGCTCATGTGCTACAACTACTGAGCCCACTTGCTGCAACTACTGAAGCCCGTGCACCTACAGCCCATACTCCACAACGAGAAGCCACCACAATGAGAAGCCTGCGCACCGCAACGAAGAGTAGCCCCCACTCGCGACAGCTAGAGAAAGCTCACATGCGGCAACGAAGACCCCATGTGGCCAAAAATAAAATTTAAAAATTACCAAAAAAACCAACTATAAGAAAGTAACACGTGGAAATGTTAGAATTAAAAAAAAAGAGTAATAGCAGTAAAGAATATCTAGATAGGTTCAACAGTAGACTTGAAAGAATCTTTTAGAGATAATGGCTGAGCATTTAAAAAAAAATAACAAAAGAATCAAACAACAGATCCAAGAAGCTCAGAATAACTCCAAAGTGTTCCCTAAACACCCCCCCCCCACCCATACAACAAAAACCCACACAACTAGATGCATCATATTCAAACTACTGAAGACCAAAGAGAAAGAGAAAATCTTGAAGGCAGCCCAAGGAAAAAACAGATTAAATACAGAGGCACAAAGCTAAGAATTACAGTAGAGACTCCCCATGAGAAATTATGCAAGCCAATCTAAATGAAGCAGCATCAATAAAGTGTTGAAATAAGAGTCAAGCAAGAATTCTATCACTAGCAAAAATATCTTTCAAATAGGAAGGTAAGATAAATACTTTCTCAGACTAAAAAAAGTTGAGATAATGTATGACTTGTACACCCACACTATAAGAAATGTTAAAGGAATTTCTTCAGACAGGAGGAATATGAAACTAGACAGAACTGTAGATCTACACAAGGAAATAAAGACATTTTTATTTTAAATCATTCTAAAAGAAAACGGATTCCAGAAACAAAACAGTAACAATGTATTATAGGTTTATACGTGTAAAACATGTAAAATTTATCAAAATGTCCTTCTACTAATGGGCATCCAATTTATTTTGTTTCCTTGTTTCCATAAACAAGGATGCAATAAGCATCCTGGTAGCTCTGTTCTTATATATGGGCACTTTTGTTTCTCTGGGAGAGATTCCAGGAGACGGATGGCTGAAAGGTTGTGTTTGTAATGTTAATAGATGTTGCCAGACATTGCTTAAGGAGCTATAACAACCCATTTACAATGACAATGTAGGAAAGCTCCTGCTCTCATTTTCTCATGAACAAGTGTAATTGTTCTTTTTAATATTCACTGCCTGAAAGACTCATCAGTTTTTAATAACATTATATCACAATTTCCCGTAGTGATTAAGTATTTATCAATTCCTCTGAGTGATTCTTGTATTCAAAGTGACTGTAGGTTCATGATTGGCCTCTTTTTAAAAACGTTATCATTATGTATTGCTTCTCTTTATTCATAAGTGTATGTTTTACTGATATTAATATTGCTGGGACTTCTCTGGTGGCGCAGTGGGTGAGAATCTGCCCGCCAATACAGGGGACACGGGTTCGATCCCTGGTCCGGGAAGATCCCACATGCCATGGACCTACTAAGCCTGTGCACCGCAACTGCTGAGCCTGCACTCTAGAGCCCTCGAGCCACAACTACTGAAGCCTGTGGGCCCTAGAGCCTATGTGCTGCAACTACTGAGCCCACGTGCCACAACTACTGAAGCCCGTGTGCTCTAGGGCCCGCGTGTCACAACTACTGAGCCCACGTGCTGCAACTACTGAAGCCCGTGTTCTGCAACGAGAGAAGCCACCGCAATGAGAAGCCCCTGTACCGCAGCAAAGAGTAGCCCCTGCTCGCTGCAACTGGAGAAAGCCTGCGTGCAGCAATGAAGACCCAATGCAACCCCCCCCAAAAGAAATATATATATATATTGCTATACCATCTTTATTTTGTTTAGCATTTGCTAGGTATATCTTTAATTTTCAAACTTTCTGTGTTACTGAAAACAAATATGGTTAAAAGCAACTATGCTGCTAGGGTTTATAATTTTTAAATCTAATCTAATAGTCTGACTTTTGAGTTTAATTCACTTACATTGTTATTACTGATATCTTTGGAATTTATTCCTACCATCTTGTTTTGTGACTTTATATCAGTAATCTATTGCTGTATAACTAACTACAGGCATACCTCATTTTACTGCACTTCACAGATAACTGTGTTTTTTTACAAATTGAAGGTTTGTGGCAACCCTGCATTGTCAGATGATGGTTAGCAGCTTTTAGCAATAAAGTAACTTTTAATTAAGATATGCTCATTTGTTTTTTTAGACAGTGTGTTATTGCATACATAATAGACTTAGTGTAAACATAACTTCTATATGCACTGGGAAACCAAAAGATTTGTGACACACTGTATTGTGATATTTGCTTTATTGTGGTGGTTTAGAACTGAACCTGAAATTATCTCCAAGGTATGCCTGCTCTTCGAAGCTTAGCAGCTTAGAATAGCAATAATCATTTGTTTTGCTAACAATTTGGGCTGGCCTTGGTGGGAACAGTTTGTCTCTGCTCCATACGCTTCACATGGGGCTGCTTGAGTGGCGGTTGGAGAATCTACTTTTATGACAGCTCTCTATCGTAATATGGCTGGCAAGTTGGTGCTGGCTGTGAGCTGGGGGCACAGCTGTGGGTGGGGACCAGAGCCTTTGATTCTTTGCATGGTCTCTTCTGGGCTGCATGAGCTTCCTCACAGGTTGAAGGTTCCAGGAGATTCAATGTTGGAAATCACTTACTGTCACTGCCATTTAGTGTTTCTACCAAAATGGTGCCACACACAATTTACTGAGGAGTGGCAAAGTTCTAGAAGAGCACGTGAAGCAGAAGATGTTGTGGCCGTCATCTCTGGAATGTATATAACCTGCCATATTTTTTTGCCATCCTTTATAAGTGTACCTCTTCCAAACCTGTCTTCCCTTTCCAGCTTCTGTTGAATTAATAAAGCTTTTTGTTATCCTGGCCCCTCCTTTTCCTCTCTGCTGGTTTACAGGCTAAAGATAGCATTTCTATTCTTATAGGGGTAGCCCTTAAAATTTTAACATACACATCCAACTTTAAAAATACTGCTGTCTACCTCCTGAACAAGATCTAAGGAGGTTAACATACTTTCGCTGCTCCTTGAACTGCAAGCCCCTGACCCCATTCTTCCTTGTTTTGTTACAGTGGCTTAGATTTTTAATTTCATCTTTTAAAAAACCCCATAAATTGGTTTTTAAAAAGTCAATGGTTAACTAAATTTACATATGAATTTCAGTGTACACCACTCTTTCTTGCATTCCACTTCTTTACAGATCTATCCTTCTTCTATTTGAAGTACATCCTTTAGTGGTGCTTTCAGTGAAGTCTATGGCTAATAAACTCTTTTAGTCCTTGTGTGGTTGAAATATGTCTTGATTTTACATTCACTCTTACATTATATTTTAACTATATATAAATAAGAATTATAGTTAGAATTACAGTTACTTTCTTCTGCACTTTAAAGATATTGGTTCACTTTATTCTGGCATCTATTTTTGTCATGGAGAAGTTTACTGTAAACCTAACTACCGTTCCCCTGCAGAAAATCTTTCTGATAGCTTTTAAGATTTCCTTTTTATCCTTTAACACTCTTGAGTTTCACAACCACGTGTTTAGGTGTTGATTTATCTTTATGCATCCTGCTCGGTATTCAGAGCATACTTTTCATCTGACAACCTAGTCTCTTCCATAAAGATAATTTGGATAATTTTTTCTCGTTACCTTCCAATTTACTAACACTTTTTGATAGTACCCACTTTAGAACTTATTTTGTCTACTGAGCTTTCAATTTTAATGACTATAGTTTTCATTCTAAGCTTTCTAATTGAATAGTTCTCTGAGTCATGTTCTTATTTCATTTCTCCCTGTTTTTATTTCATAATTATTTATTCATCTCAATGAATATTATATCCTTCATTTATCTTTGAGGGTATTAAAAATACTTAGTGCTTTCAAAATTATCCTATTAAATTTTCATTCTCTTTGGGTAAATTTACCTTACTTATGATCATGACTATGTTCATGGCTGTCTTTCTTAGCATTAAGTTAGATTTTGGCATGTATTTTGGAACTTTGGTTGTGTAGGCTCATCTGATGTAGCTTAATCCCCCCAAATCTACAGGTCATGCAGCAGCTTCCTAGAGCCCCCAGTCTGAAACTAGGTCTCACTGTTGGTATCTCAGGGCTGCTGCCCTGCAGTCACATTGAAGGCAGTATAGGCAGGGTCCGTCACCAAGCCACATCCCTCACAACGGGCTCAAGATCCCATCGTGAAGCTGGTTCTGTGTCTTCCCACCTCCCTAGGCATAGAACTTAACCGTCATTATTAGTACTTCTATTCAGGCTCCTTTCAGTAAGTGGTCTATTCCGGCTCTCAGTTTCTAGCAGGGAACCTGGCACTAGCATGCTGCCTCTCACTGGGCCCCTTAGTGCTACGCCTGCCCTGCAGCAGTTGAGCTCCCAGCCACTCCCGCCTCCTTCCAGGCCTGAAGCTTGGCAGCCTCACTGCTTCAGACCTTGCTATCTGCATTGACGGTTTTTTCTATTTCTGGTTGATCCTGAAGTATCTATCTCATTTTGGGGTAAGGCTATATGTTTTAAAGGTTCTCTTGTTATAGTTCATCTATTACTTTTATGTTTTTGGAACAAAGGGAACTATCAAAATAATCTTGACTATAGCTCTCTCAATTATATTTTCATCTCACATTGGTACTTGAATTAGTAGAAGAGGAAGAAGAAACTTTGAGTTTCAGAATTCTCTCTCGAAGTCATCCAAGAGCAACCCAGTGCGATACTATGACTACTGTAGTAATACAAGTCAGAATATTAGCTTCTGCAGAATTTTATGTTCACAAGTATTCACATCCATTTATGTTAAGTCCTAATATATTAAACTTAAATATCAAAAATTAACTACCTCGATAGCTTACAATTTCTGCTTTCAAACATATTGGTAGTTTATTCTCAATGTTTTAATAAGTAATTTGCCGCAACAAGCAGGGTAATATACTCAACTCCCAAATAGGCACCTGCTCATTTAAACCCAAACCAAACTACTGACCATTTATTTTATTCCCAAGTCAGGTGAAGTACAAACTGGAAACTTTACATCAATAAGCATACTCCACGGTAGTTTTCTTTCTTTTTTTTTTAAATATTTCTTTTTTATTTATTTTCCTTATTTTTTTGGCTGCTTCGGGTCTTAGTTGCAGCACACGGGATCTTTGTTGAGGCACGCAGGATCTTTCGTTGTGGAGTGCGGTCTCTTCGTTGTGGCACTCAGGCTTCTCTTTAGTTGTGGCATGCGGGGGGTTTTCATGGCGTGCGGGCTCCAAAGCGCGTGGGCTCTATAGTTTGCGGCACGCAGGCTCTCTTGTTGAGGCGCCTGAGCTCAACAGTTGTGGTGCGTGGGCTTAGTTGCTCTGCAGCATGTGGGATCTTAGTTCCCCGACCTGGGATTGAACCCGCGTCCCCTGCATTGGAAGGCAGATTCTTTACCACTGGCCCACCAGGGAAGATCCTCCACGTTAGTTTTCACTTTTTGTTTTTTGGTTTTTTTTCCGGACGCGCAGGCTCAGTGGCCATGGCTCACGGGCCCAGCCACTCCGCGGCACGTGGGATCTTCCTGGACCAGGGCACGAACGCGTGTCCTCTGCATCGGCAGGCGGACTCTCAACCACTACGCCACCAGGGAAGCCCTTAGTTTTCACTTTGCATTAACCAATCTGACTGAGGCTCCTTAAGGGTTATACTAACCCTCTTACACTTATAGGAGTTACTAGGTATTTTACTTAACTTCTTTTTTATTGTTTCTGTGACAAGTCCTAATTCTAATGCTATCTTTTAAAGACTATTTTCAGCTGCAGATTTACAAATTAAATGACAAGGACATAAAGCTTCTCTGACATTACTCAAATCAACTGAAAATATAATGTAAGAAGCTACAGCAAAGACACTTTATATGATATCATATTTTGTCATATTGTCATCATACTAGAAAGCATCCTGTATATTTTAATGTTATAAAACAATTATAAAACAAAAATGAGAAATTAAACATAATTTAGAAATTAAAAATAAGTTTAAATTAGGGAGTGGTTGATTATAATTTTCTGACAATATCTATTTTAACATGTAACACTGTAAATCATTTAGATTTTAGACATTATTACAAAAAGAACACAAAATAACTGCCTTTGCAAAGTGGATAAATTAATGCAATTACTATAACTGCAGAGAATCACATCTCTTAGTTTTAGATATAACTGCTAAATGACACTTTTATTAATTTACAAAACTGGTCCTTTAGGGAAGTGTATAAAAAAATGGACTTACATTTATGGAATAAGTTTTTTAAAAAAAAGACAGGTTTTAAAAAACTAACAAAAATTAGCTTTGTCAGAGATAATATCAGATGGCTAATTGGTAGAGAAGCAAAATACGTGGAGAATATTGTGCCTTTTTCATTCATGGTATTTTCTTTTTAGTACATATAGCTTCCGTTCCAGGAATGGATTCCTCGTCAAATAGACTCTCTTCTCAAAAAAAAAAAAAAAAAGGCAAACTTATTTTATTGTAGAAAACTTCAAATGTAAAAACAAGGGCCCTGAGAAAATGGCTCCATTTTCAGATGTTTCTGATGGTTTTGTACACGTTGGTAATGAACACTGAACATGATCTGTGCTAAGTAGTGAATTTACGTCAAACGGACAAGCTGGCAGTTGTGGGAGTATCTTACCCTGTCAACGGCAGTCATGGCTGCTTCATTATATAAACTTCCTTTTCCTTTCAAGAGGGAATTTATACAGTTAAATAGTTTCAAATAATTTATTTTTAGTTTCCTTAAGAGAAGCATACGTATCTTGTTTGTATTAGTTTTGGGGGGATTCCAAGAGAGTTGTCTAAATTTCCTGCATTTTCAGCAGAAAATAAAACCTTCAACAAAATTAATGGGACTTTGCCGAAGTGGGGAAGAGGGGGGAGGAAGCGCACAAGCAAGACTCTTTTGAAAGTTAACGTGCAAATGGCCTTCAAAGCCAATCATTCGGTGATGGAGTCTTGTTATCTCTATGTTGTTAAAATTCACTGGCACACATGATGAAAAGCTTTGTGTCCACCATGTTATTTCCAGCCAGTATTGGATTTTTCCCAGAATATTGAGCTTCTGATAGCGAGAACTAGCTTTCTATTACATGCAAAATCACAGCTGAAGAATCAATCCTGTGACCAGAGGAGA
>NW_020174429.1:1724954-1746170 GCF_003031525.2 Neophocaena asiaeorientalis asiaeorientalis
GAGGGGGGGTGGGGGGGAGGAAGGGGGCGGGCAGAAGGCTGTGTTCTAGCACCACCAACTTGGGTAAAACGATGTGGTCGTTTTCTCCATTCCTTGGGCAGGGTCTGAATGTGGCCCACAAGCCTAAACTAGAACCCTGGGAAGGCTGTTATTTAAAACATGCTTACTGGTGGCAGAAAGGCAAGATAATGGTGGCTGCCAGGGGCCATGGGCTAACTTCACATGTTTTCCCATACCTGGAAAACAGCCAGAGAACACACAAAAAAGGAACATTCTGATTGAAATCCAGCTAGGCTGCAGCCCCCAACAAGCAGTTACCCTTAGCAGGCTACTCATACTGGGCAGCAAGTGGGGTGCCTAACAGTGCTTCTTGCCCCTCCCCAGGCCCTCCCACTGGCAGAAGAGAGGAAGCACACACCCGAGCTTGGAGGTTTTCATATTGTTTTTAAAAATGCAAGGCTTTGCATCAAGAATTAGTGTTCACTTCCATTCTCCAAAATACATTGGTGTTGGGACTTCTCTGGCAGTCCAGTGGTTAGGACTTCACCTTCCAATGCAGGGGATGTGGGTTCAATCCCTGGATGGAGAGCTGAGATCCCATGTGCCTTGTGGCCAAAAAAACCAAGACATAAAAATAGACGCAATATTGTAACAAATTCAATAAAGCCTTTAAAAATGGTCCACATGAAAAAAATCTTAAAAATACAAAAACAAAACCAAAATACATTGGTGTTTTATTATAAAACCAAAGTCCGTCCAGATCCTATAAAAAGTAATATCTAAGTGAAATAATTGTCTATGAAGATGTATTGCATTTTTAGAAATGGCTTTGACATTGTACTGAGTGCCTCCCATCACCCCACTCTGAGATACAAGAGTCCCGGTTCCAGTGCCAATTCTAACAGTAACTAGCTGTGTGACTTTAGGTAACCACTTAACCTGAGTTGAAGTTTTTTATTTGCAAAAATAAGTGCTTGTTTTTATTTGCAAAAATAAGTGCTTTAAAAAATCCCTTCCTAGTCCTAGCTTCCTTAAAGAATGTAGAAAATACTGAATTTAGAAAGCACATTTTATTAGACTAGCCAAAAATGTAATTAATGTAGAAAAATCTTAGGGTGACCTCAAACTTCACTAAAATTCAGAATTTACTTTAGATTATCGCAGCACCTAAAATAGTGTCACCGTTCGTTTAGAATGGAAAAAAAAGTCCCAACAAACTTTGAGAATAAAAATGTATAAGGCGAAGCTTGAAAATAATCAGTCTCTAAACCAAGGAACCTACTGATTCTTCTATATCTCATTTTTTTCAGTGTTTGTTAATTATCTTTGATATTGTTAAGCCACAGAAGGGAAATAATCTCTAAATTGTATGTCAGGGATTTCACATGAATGTCAGACACCTAATGATGCTTGGTGCCCTTTTTTCATTCATTCTTGGGAAGAAGGGTAGGTGGTGCTAAGAAGGGCAGTAAACAATCACATATAAGAGAGCTATTTACAAAGCAGAAATAGAGACACAGACGTAGAGAAGAAACGTATGGATTCCAAGGGGAAAAGAGAGGGTGGGATGAATTGGGAGATTGGGATTGACATATAAACACTATTGATACTATGTATAACATAGATAACTAATGAGAACCTACTGTATATAGCATAGGGAACTCTACTCAGTGCTCTGTGGTGACCTAAATGGGAAGGAAATCCAGAAAAGAGGGGATATATGTATACGTATAGCTGATTCACTTTGCTGTACTGTAGAAAGTAACACAACATTGTAAGGAAACTATACTCCAAGAAAAATTATAAAAAATAAAATAAAAAGAGGGCTTCCCTGGTGGCGCAGTGGTTGAGAGTCCGCCTGCTGATGCAGGGGATGTGGATTCGTGCCCCGGTCCAGGGAGATCCCACATGCCGCGGAGCGGCTGAGCCCGTGAGCCATGGTCGCTGAGCCTGCGCCTCTGGAGCCTGTGCTCCGCGGCGGGAGAGGCCACAGCAGTGAGAGGCCTGCGTACCGCAAAAAAAAAAAAAAAGAAAGAAAGAGCTGTAGTGCTGATATTTAAAAAAAAGGAAAAAGGAAGAAGAGAGGTAGCTACAAGTTAGTAGAGAGAAGCTCTAGAATGAGTTCTAGTCTCAGTTTTGCCATAGACCAGACAAGTCCCTTTCTGTGCCTCAAATGTAAAACAAATGGGCTCTTTGGGCAATGCAGGGAAGCATTAAGGGACTCAGACTGACTTCTGCTTAGGATGTGGAAAGCTGCAAAGAATGTCATCTCCTACCCTAACAAGGAGGAATAGACAGATAATTAAATAAGTCAAAAGTCTTCTTAAGGCCATCAGAGAATAGTTCTGCAAGGTAATGAAGTGAAATGAATTCCCAAGAGGGACGAGTCCCTCTAAGGAAGGAAGGAACACAAGCACTCCCTCGCTTTTGGCAGAGTGCAGGCAGAAGAGGTGGTCTCCACAGAAAGGGGTAAGAAGAAATAGGCTAAAATTTTAATGAATTCTTAAAAGCTAAGTGTGGTCTAATGTGTCAGTCTGGAAAGCGAGAAACTCAGATGCAGTGGAGTTTGCACTCACCCAAAAGTTCTTTTCCACTGGACTCCACCGAGTGCTCACGAGCCCCTCTGCTTGGCTCAAGCTTGCAGAAGGTGACCAGCTGCAGCTGGGGGCAGGCACCAAGACTGTTACTTCCCAGGCATTCTTCTCATGCTGAGCAAAAGCCTTAAGCTACTGGGACAGCAAACCCTTTCGGCCTAGAGCACAGGCAAACTTCCACTGTTTCTAGGGGAGAAGTAGGAACATAACCCACCTGCCTCCGAAGAGAAGCAAGAAACCCTCTCACTCCCAAGGCACAGGCAAAGATCCATTTTTCTAAACATCTTTATTGGAGTATAATTGCTTTACAATGGTGTGTTAGTTTCTGCTTTATAACAAAGTGAATCAGTTATACATATGTTCCCATATCTCTTCCCAAAGATCCATTCTTGCTGGTGGAGGGATAGAAGCAAAAACCTTCTAACACTGGGGTTGAGGCCAGGATCCCATACCTATACCAATACCAAGCAGAGGTCTGCTATCACTGGGGAAGGGGCAGAAAACTCCCAGTCAAGGCCCACCACAGATACGAGGCAGTTTGGTTGCCAAGGGGAGGAGGAGCAGAGATGCTGAGAAAGCTCTATCTCTAAGACCTGGATGCACCCAAGGACTCCTCAAGATTGAGGCTGGACCAGGACAATAGAAATATTTCTTCTCTTCTCTAACTCCACTGCAAGGACTGCTGAAAGCAGAGTATGATAAAGGAACACTGAGAAAAACACCAACAACAAACAAACCCAGGCCCACTCTTTAAGCACAGGTAACAACTGCTGGGGAAATTTGAAGTTGGTGGTACAATGAAGATACAAAACCCAAACCCAACTCCAGTCCCAACTAGAATGATCCAACTCCCTATTAGCAGCCTAGCAGCAGAGGTGTGACCATTTACAGTCATAAATACTTTTTGGTTTAGACTCTGCTGTCCTATACACAATGACTGGCATGGAACAGCAAATTATGAGACACATAAAATACGTTATATGGTCCATAAGTAAAACAGAATATATGATTTGGTAAATGCTGGGGACAGAGTAGTGCTCCAGACATGTCCATACCTTTACACAGGTTATCATTTAAAGGAGATACACCCTGAGAAGTATTTGGTGCTATGGGAAACTTGGAGGTTGGTGCTATGGGAAACTTGGAGGTTGGTGCTATGGGAAACTTGGAGGTTGATGCGGGGGCAGGCAGGAGAAAGAGGCTTCCCAGAGGAAGTACAGCAGAGTGGTTAGAACATAAGCTCTGGAGTCAGGGCTAATAGCATTTAGCATTTAGCATTTACTAGCTGTGTGTCCTTGGGCAATTTACTGAACTTCTTTGAGCCTCAGCTTTCTCAGAACATAAGCTCTGGAGTCAGGGCTAAGTTTGAACCCCAGCTTTAGCATTTACTAGCTGTGTGTCCTTGGGCAATTTACTGAACTTCTTTGAGCCTCAGCTTTCTCATCTGAGAAATTATAATATTACCTGTTTTATAGGATGTGATTAAATAGTACAATGTACTTAACAACATTTGCTGTCTTGCCTAGCAGATGGAAAGTGCTCATTACCTGGTAGTTACTATGATTACTTATTATTAATAGGCAGATACCTGTACAAGTTGGTGGGAGAGGTGGATAGGCAGAAGGAACTGCATGTACAAAAGGCCTAATAGTGAAGTGGACCATGGAACAGTAGGGACATCCAGTTTGGCTACAATGTCACATATAAGAAAGGAATAACAATAGGTGAAACTAGATCAAGTAGGCCTCACAGGTCAAGGCAGATGAGTTCAGGACTTCCCTTAGTACAAAGAGGACCTTTAGGGCTCCTTCCACCTGAGAAGTACCCAAAGAGAGAAGGAAAAACACTTCTGGCTAAAGGACAGCACTGGAGAATTTCAAGTAGCTCTCAGAGAAGAGACAGTGAAAAATACCCAGAGAGGTCCAGGGAGCACATTCTGAAAACCTACTGAGCTAGAGATTCAGGCGTGTTACTTGCTAGTCATAGTGCCAAGAGCATGAGAAACAGAAAGGAGATAGCAGAGACTGAAAGTTAAGGGTGTACTTTGGAACTACTATTTACCATTTTGAAAAACAGCAAAGGGAAGACATTTTCTAACAGAACGAGACACAGTACACAAAGCTTTACTAATTAATATATTAGAAATGGTAGCATAGAAATATATTTGCTCCTTTCAAGAGAATATCGGAAGAAAAAGAATCCAGAAACATATCCAAGTATACATGGGAATTCAGTAAATTATATGGAATTTCATATCAGAGGGGATAAATAATTGAATCATTGTTACTGGGTTAACTGAGTAATAATTAAGTAGAAAAAGAGTAAAGGCAAGATCTCTAATTCATTCCTCTCAACAAAAAGAATGCTAGAACACTGAAAGGTGAAAAATAAATCTTAAGGCGGTAGAAAATATACAGGTAAATATTTTCATAATCTCGACCCAGGGATGAGATAGTGAAGACAGGGAGGCTTTTCAAAGTTTGGGGAAAAAAATCCAGAGTTCCCAAAAGAAAAAACACACAGCTTTGAATACAGGAAAATGTAAATCTCTTAAATTGAAAAATGCTAATCAATAACAGAGATGCTACCAATGGTGTACTTACAGAAAAGGCACAGCCTCATAGTTAGTCATCCATAAGTAAATAAGTAAAATTTAAATAGTAAACATTATAAACCCATAGAAAGCAGGACAGAAAAAAATAATAAAAAATAAAAACCTAAATGAATAAATAAGAAAACAGAAAAAACACCACAAGAGAATAAGTAAATAAATTTGCTCCTTTTAAAAGCAAACAAAAGATAAGACAAAATGCTCATCAGGAAAAAGAGGAAAAACACAAAAGGACTGTAACTACAGATATGGAGGACATTTCAATTAAAATTCTTCATACAATTCTCTAAGAAAATAGACAATCTGTGACAATGCAAAATTAGAAAAACGAATGATATACTCTATTAGCAAGATTGTAGGAAAACTGGAACTCTCATGTTATGTTAGTGGGAATGCAAAATGGTACAACCTCATTGGAGGAACATTTGACAATATACAGAAAAACTAAATGGGCATTTGCGCTTTGACTCAGAAATCGCACCTTTAGGAAATGATTACAAAGGTACATCTGCACAACTATGCAACAGCATACGCACAAGGCTATCCATTATGGCATCATTTGCAATAGTGAAAGGAAACAAAATGTCCATCAAAAAACTATGGTATGTCCACACAGTGGAATACTATGCGGTTGGGAAAAGCAACGAAGATGGCTTTACACTAAGATGAAGTGACCTCTGGGACTTACTGTTTAAATAGCAAGGTGTAGAACAGTACACATGGTATGTTATCTCTTGAGCAACAAAGGACTTAGGGGAGAGAGAGCGTGTGTGTATGCAAACAGAACAAAACAAAAATCAAAACAAAACAAAACCTCTGGAAGAATAAACTAAAAATAATACAAATAAAAATAGTTACCTTTAGAAGAAGGGAAGAAACAAGAAGAGGGAATAGGGATGAAAGCAAGACCTTCCTAGGTACACCTTGTTACACAGTTTTGACTTTGGAAACATATACCTTACATAACCCAAAATAAAATTAAATCAAGAATTAAAAAGAATTCTCTAAAACCTGACAACAAACTTGAATGATGTATCAGAAGGATGACACAAGGATACAGACATAAGAATTACTTCATGTGGCTTTGGAACATAGTAGTTTGACTGTATGTAAGTATAATCTTAGTAGAATATTAAGTAGAATATATTCTAAGGACAAATAGAACTGAAATATCAAACTTTATTCAATAGTCTCACTGTTAACAGTCACACTGGTGGCATTATTTTGAGGCTATAGGTTACTTAATGCAAGTAAATAATTACGTTAATGCTTTTGAGAATCAAGGTTTTCAGTGTACGAGAGGAGATACAAACATAAAACCGAAGAAATAAAGCTAAAAGTTCATAATGTTAAATGTGAATTTAAAATCATAAACAAATGACTTTTTCTTTGGAAAATGTATATATCTTTATTAATAGTCCACTGAAAAGGTCTAGTAGTAATGACAACCAAATAGCAATGGGAACATCAACTGTCAGATTATATTCTCTAAACACCATTCACCACCAAAAAAACCCAAACAAACCCAAAAGAAAAAAACCCCCACCCAACCCAAGTCTTCTTGAAAAGGTGACTGATACCAGGTCCGTAGCGGAAAGTACAGAATATTAGCTGGGACATCTTGTGCTGGAAATCAAGGAAGCTTTTAATGACTAGTGGACTGTGTTAAAGGGACCCAGAAGTCAACATGATGTGATAACAAGTAACCAAAGATAAAACTTCAAAGAGCTGAGCTTCAAATATGAGATTTCTGGAAGGTGGAATAGATGTTTTAGACCGACTCTCTCACCCGAGAACTGCTATAAAAGCTGGATATGTGCATGTACATATCCATACACACTGTTTAATGTCCTCAGAAAGTCACCATACACATTTAATGGCCTCAGAAAGCTATCAAGGCAGTAAGAAATTATTAGTGCAAGATTTAGGAAAAAAGGAAGGCCCAGAGGATAAATCTGGCATTTAGAACAACTTTTCCCGTAAAGGTGTATGCTGAAGTATAGCTGAGAGCCTAAGTAGCGGAGTAGCTAAGAAGCTTAGTGTAAAGTTCGACAGGGTCAAAGGACTTGAAGAAGGCAAGGACAAAGACTGGAATTCAGAGTCTGTCAAAGAAGAGGGGCCCAGGTAAATTCCCTCAGGCTTTCATCTGAAAGTCCAAGAGCTACACATGAATTGTCAAGAGTAAAAAGAAAAAGATCACCCCTCACAGAGACTCAAATCCAGCTTTGAAGCATCTTAATCAGACAGGATTAGGCCAATCTGGGTGTAAAGCATTCCTAGCCTAGACAGTTGCCACAAGCATAAATCTTCTCTGGAGGAAGAAAACCTTACCCAGGGCCTCTAATTATCTCCAGAATTTTTCATATACAGTGTCTCCCACTTAATAAAAATAACTAGGCACTTCTAAAGAGAAACACATAACCAAAAGACAAGAGAAACAACAGACAGTAGAAACGGACCCACAGGGAAACATCAGACATGTACTTTAAAATAACTGTGCTTAACAGATTTGAGGACAAGACTGAGAATTCTGGCAGAGAATTGGAAACTACATAAAAGAACTGCATGAAAAATCTGGACATTAAAAATACAATAACTGAAATTAAGAACTTAATGGTTGGGTTAAACAGCAGATAAGACACAACTGTAGAGAAAATTAGTGAAATAGAAAATAGTTGATAATAAAACATCCAGAATAAAGACAAAGGAACAGAAACAATATTTCAGAGGTACTAGCTGAGAATTTTCTATAACTGAGGAAATACTTCAAGCAACAAATTCAAGAAGCAGTATAAACACTAGCAGGATGAATCTGACCAAAACCACTCTAAGTAAAACTGCTAAAAAAACCAACGACAAAGAGTATCTTAAAAGCAGCCAAAGGGGGACAATCTGTGATAAATTCTTCTAACTATGTACTTATGATTTATGCACTTTTCTGTATGTGTGCAATACTTCATTAAAAAGTTTTTTTTAAGGATAAGAATGCAGTGGGTGTAAACATATTCAATATGTAAAACTCCATGAGTTAGACAAGCAACAAAGACTGACTGTATAACACAGGGAACTATACCCAATATCTTATAATAACCTATAATGAAATATAATCTGCAAAAAACCCTCCAAATCACTATACTGTACGCTTGAAACTAACACAATATTGTAAATTAACCATATTTCAATTTTTAAAACCTCCATAAGTTTACTAATAATCCTTTAAAAGATGAGAGAAACCTCTCACCCCTAAAACCCACCAATTCATTGGAAAACATTATAAGTAGACCACCAGCTTCTTACTCTGAAAATTAAAGATTAAAAGGGAGTAATTAAGCCTTTCCTTTATGAACTGTATTTCACCTAGCCCCATCTGATGGAGGAATATACTTCTTTATAGAAGAACTACAGCTAGTAACTATAAAAAGAAACAATTTTGAAAAATCAAAATATTACAATTCTTAATCAACTAATTTTGGCAATAATATTCAATGAACTGTAAACTATTAGATAAAAATCTGAAGTGAACCTTCACAATGGAGAAACCAGGCTGTCCCCACCTGAAATCACTGATCTTAGCATCACTGAAAGTAAGACAATGTCTCCTGATGTATGGGGCAAACAGTTCCACCTATGAAGTATTCTTGCCAAGAAAGATGAATCTGAATCTATTCAAGCCTTTAGAGCTAACGTCAATGTACAGTAAATATGAGGGACACAGAACAAGTTAAATAATACCAAAGAAAGCAAAAGGACATATTCAGAATATGGAAGAGTCTACAGGACAAATGGCTGTTTTTGCAACTTGAGAATGGTATAGGAAAAAAGAAATGGAGAAGGAACTGCTCTAGATTAAAAGAGATTTAATAGACATAACAGCTAAATGTGTCAATTTTATTTGGATTCTGATTTTAACACATTGCCAATAGCCCTATTTGAGACTACTGGAGAACTCTGATTATGCTGTATATTAGATTACAAATGGGAAATATTGTTACTTTTGTTAGGTATGATAATGATATGTGATTATGAAAGAAGCTGTTATTTTTAGGGATGCATACCGAAATATGAAGGAGTAAAATTCCAAGATGTACTTTGAAATAGTTCAGCAAAGGAAAAAATAAAAGGTTCAGATGAAGGACGTATGACAAAATCTAATCGTCAAATCTAGATAATAGGCATATAGGGGTTCATTAAACAACTTCTGTAATATGTTTGAATTTTTTCATAATAGAATATTTTTTTAAGTTGACAATTTGAATGAAAAAAAGTTATCTTTGTAAATACAAATTGTTCAACTTGACCTATAATTAAATAAAAAATGTGAAGAGAATAACATGAAAAAAAAGGGAAAAATGTGTCAGAGGTAATGCTGTTAAAAAGGATTGTGCTTATATAGTTTTATAAGTAACTCCTTTACATCTTTAGGGAATATACAATTACTATGCCAGTTAAGCTTTTAAATCAGAAGAAAAAGATAGTTTCTCATTTTTTTCCTTAAAGGAGAGTAACAATAACTGATTTCAAAATATGGTAAAGTTAGCTCAAAAATGAAAATAAAAACCAGTGTCACCAAAATACTCAATGAAACATATACTTATCAAAGTCAACATCATACAAAAAATTCTACAACCCAAATAGTTTCAAAAATTCTAGAATGAGGCAATATTAGGAAATCTATTGATGTAATCATGTAAATACTCAAAGAAGAAAAAAGTTATGATCACCCTGGTCGATTTTTAAAAGGAACTTGAGAAAAATTAATTATCATTTCTCATCTGAAAAGTTTTTTGGTAAAGTAGGAAAAAGGGGCTTCAACTGAAAAATGCACAATGGACACAAACACATAATTCACAAAAGATAAAATCATTAAAATATGTTCAACTTTCTAGTAGTTAAAAAATGCGCAATAAAATTATAACGCTGTATCTTTTTTTATACCTATCACAGTGATTAAAAATAACAAATAAAGTAAATTCCCAGTATTGTCAAGAAGACAGGAAATGGACATTCTCAACAGAGTACTGATGGAAGTGTAATCTGAAACAACTTTTCCAGGGATGAATGTATAAATATGTACTAAAAGTCTTAAAAAAATAAGACTTTTTTTTTTTTGGTCCCTGCAATTCTTTTTTTTTTCTGTCAGTGCCAATTAAATGTTTTTTTCACAAGGATGTTTCTTATAAGGTCAAAAATCGGATTAAATTCGACGACCCTATGGTCCCTGCAATTCTAATGTTAGAAATTCATCCTAAGGAAATAAGTAAGACTGTGCTCAAGGATTCAGCCCTGTGGATGTTTATTGTACGAGAGAAAAGAATTCTCATCATCCCTGAATTAGTTTTCTATTGCTGCCATAACAAATTATCACAAATTTCGCAGTGTAAAACAACACAAATTTATTATCTCATAGTTCTGCAGACATTCAGGTAGGTTTGGTTGGTTCCTCTGCCCTGGTCTCAGGAGACCAAAATCAAGCTGTCAGCTGGGCGAGGCACTTATCTGGAGGATCTGAAGGAGAATCCCCTTCCAAGTTCATTCAGGTTGTTGGCAGAACTCAGTTCCTCATGGCTGCAGAGCTGAGTTTCCTATTTTCTTGCTGGTTGTCAGCTGGGAATCTCTGTTAGTAACTTATGTTGCCTGCATCACATTGCCCCCTCCGTCTCAAACCAGCAACGGCGTGTCAAATCCTTCTCAGCTTTGAATCTCTCCGACTTCCCCTTTTGGCATTTGTCTTCTGCTCCAGATGGGGAAAGTTCTCTGCTTTTAAGGGTTTCCGTGTTTCGATTTGGTCCACCTGAATAAGCGAAACTAATCTCCCTATCTTAAGGTTCATAAACTTACTCACACCTGCAAAGTCCCTTTTGCTGTGTAACTTAACATATCCATGGGTTCTGGGGATTAGGACATGGACACTTTTCTCTACCGCAATTCCTAAGGGTCATTACGCCTACCACAATCCCAAATGTCCAACAGTCAATGACTGGTTAAATAAATTATAGTCCATCTGGACAATGGAATACCATGTAGTTATTAAAATGATGGGTACTGAGCAACTCACTATGACATGTATAAAAGATGGCAATGGATTGATAGAAGGTCAGAGATGAATAGGTAGGTAATAAAGCAAGTTCAGTAAAATGTTCACTGTAGAATTTAGGTGGTAGGTATATGGGTGTTCACTGTAAAATTTTTCAACTTTTTTGTATATTTGAAAAATTTCAAAAAACAATTAACCCAGTGATCTTGCAGGCCCTCCTCCCCACTCAGTCAATGGTCTTCAGACTGTACTGGGTGAAAATCTAGGTGTCTGTGAGATTTCTAGCAAAGCAGCAGCAAATAAGCTTTTGTGTAAGCTTTGTACAGAGACTAAGTCTCAAATAGCATTAAATAGCACTCCACTTTACTTCTCAGATAATTAGCAAATTAAAATAAAAAAGCAATAATATAGAATGCATTTTTTGAATTGTTAATGTAAAAACCAAAGTATATCTTTTTTTTTTTTTTTTTTTGCGGTACGCGGGCCTCTCACTGTTGTGGCCTCTCCCGTTGCGGAGCACAGGCTCCGGATGCACAGGCTCAGCGGCCATGGTTCACGGGCCCAGCCGCTCTGCGGCATGTGGGATCCTCCCAGACTGCGGCACGAACCCCTGTCCCCTGTATCGGCAGGCAGACTCTCAACCACTGTGCCACCAGGGAAGCCCTATCTTTTTTTTTTGCGCCACAGGGAAGCCCCCCAAATTACATCTGACACTTGAGGCATTTTTATTTTTAAAATGGAAGTTCTCTCTAACATGTAAAACTAATGCTATCTCTATTAATTACTTCTAGTTGGGAATAAACAAATCTATCCCACGGTTTAACAAAATTTGACAAAACAGATTCTCAACTGATTGAAACAGACAGTGAAATGAACATAAAATAACCACAGAAGGCAATGATTTCACAAACAGTAACTGAAGGCCAATGTCATGACATGTAGCATCGTCTTAAGCACTGAGAACAGATTCTAAGGCTATAAAATAAAATGCAGTCCTTGCCCTTTATTTGTTGCTTTTACTAACAGAAGCAATAGTAATAATAAATCGAAGTTTCCTATTACATACAGATGTAATTGGGATGTATGTTAACTCTAACGGGCACTAAGTCATATAACTGTATTGTTTTCTGACTTGCACTTTTATGTCTATTTACAGAGAAGTGCTTCCATGACACTGAAATTTGAATTTTAGAACATTTGTGTGCATTACAATGAAATGCTCTGAGCTAACTGTGAATCTGAGCTCTTTAAGAACCTAAATGCTATTGTTATACTAAATGGTTAATCCTTTTACGAAATAGTATGTTCAAAAATATTCCAAGTTGGGCTTCCCTGGTGGCACAGTTGTTAAGAATCCACCTCCCAATGCAGGAGACGCGGGTTCAAGCCCCAGTCTGGGAAGATCCCACATGGAGCAACTGAGCCCGTGTGCCACGACCACTGAGCCTGAGCCTGCGCTCCAGAGCCCGTGAGCCACAACCACTGAAGCCCGCGTGCCTAGAGCCCGTGCTCCGTAACAAGAAAAGCCACTGTAATGAGAAGCCCGTGCACCGCAACGAAGAGTAGCCCCTGCTTGCCGCAACTAGAGAGAGCCTGCGCGCAGCAATGAAGACCCAACGCAGCCAAAAATAAATAAAATTAAAAAAGAAAAATTCCAAGTCTACTCCTGAAATATAGGTGACCCCTGATTGAAGACAGCTTGATTTGAAACCCACTGCATTACAACCATATTCCACATAATGGCCAAAGGTTGTATTTATGGTTGCTTAATGGCTGGGACCAATGCCTACATTTTGTGAAAACAACTGCCAATGCTCACGATTCAGTCAAGGTCAGTGGCAGTGAAGGTGACTCAGTCTGCTGCTACAATTAGAGTAAGGGAATCACTGAAGAGT
Organism: Neophocaena asiaeorientalis asiaeorientalis; assembly: GCF_003031525.2. Taxonomy (NCBI): domain Eukaryota; kingdom Metazoa; phylum Chordata; class Mammalia; order Artiodactyla; family Phocoenidae; genus Neophocaena; species Neophocaena asiaeorientalis. Next base: position 1,738,089 of record NW_020174429.1, read on the forward strand.
TGCCATGGCAACTACCTATCGCCCAGCAATTACCATTCAAATACTTTGGGAGGCAATCCTGTATTAAACTTGCAAGTTATTTCTTGTGGCAGAAACTAATTTTAGAAGCAGTTTGAAGGTCCTTAGAGTAATGAACAATGCTTACTACAGGAAGAGTTACTAAAACAAGATGTCTTCAGTCTAAATGTTATTGGACTTATATTTTCAAAAGCCTCAAAGGCACCCAAAAGCTTATACAGAACCCAATTTTTATCTTGCTGTTGTTTGTGATATAGGGTTATAAAATGCAAATTTTTCACTCACTGCAATCTGTTTTTCTGTTTCTATAACACGAAATTGATTTGGGGGAAAGGAACTTAACATGTGTAACATTTATAAGGATCTGACTTAAAATGGCCCACCTTAGGATCACAGTTTAGCAATCGAGTCATGAGTTGGGGCTGCCTGTCATTTTGCTATTTGGTGCTGATTTCTTGGCAAGAGATGCTTAATTTTATTTTCTGGACATTTTTCCTGGACAAAAGTTTGTAGAAACAACTATCAGCATGTAAAAGATAAAATCAAAATGGGGGGGGTAATGTAATATGAAGGAAATCCTTCTTTGAGAGGCAAAGGAAAGGTGATGTGAACATAGAAATAGAGAAAAAGGCTATTAAAGGAGTCTCTTCAGTCAAAATTTACTTGACAACAAGGAATGTGATTCCCCCTTTCCTTTTCTCTATTGCACGTCTTTATCAATTTGGGAATAAGGAAAAATTTTTGTTAGGCGGAAGATACAAAATGCAAGCAAGAGACATTTTAGGGTAATGAGTAGCTTGTAACAAGAAAACTTTCTAGTACTAATGCTAGTATCATTGGCAACAAAGCTAAAATTTGCTTGGTAGCATTTCTCACTTAAAAAAACCCCACGGTGACAGTACAAGGAAGTAATGTAATGAAGATGCAGCTTCTTCTACAATGTGTAGACCATTAAGTGGCAATTTAATGGTAATTCTCTTTGGTCAGCTGTCCTGTAGGTTTGTAAATAAGAGACAGACAATTTTAGTTTTTCTTTAGTTAAAGGAAAACCATGGTTTCCTTAAGGTCCAAAGTCAGAAGTGTTACTGGATGCGCACCAGCTCAAGTGGAAGAGACTGAACACGCTGTTGCATGTGAGCAACAGTCACAGATGTGAGTGCAGGAGAAAGTCTTTTGTGATTGATGCCATTCACTTAGCTCTGGCAAGGACCTAAATGTGCACAGCTACGATTACAGAGGAACCTCTGCCTCACTGCATCAATAAAGTCAACGATCAGTTCAAACTTTCCTGATAATCACCTGGTTTTACCGCAAGATCATACTGCGAGCTAGGTGAACAAGAACTCTCAAATAGCCAAAGAACAAGGCAACGGCAGTATAAAATCAATTTTAGCCATTTAGTTGCTTTCTTAATAAAAATGCCTCTCCAACCAAAGTGTTTAGGAAGCAGTTTTTCTCCTCGTATGTGTGTTTGATTTATATTTAAGAAACATGTGGTGACATTATTTCAACTAATTTACTGGCTATTATCCAACAGTCACTGCTAACTCTAATTCTTTGGGGTGCCAACAAACTAGATAAAAGAATGATTAGAACCTTCTTAATGGCTTCAACTTTATGTCATTCAAAATTTGAGTAAATTGGGAGAGGAATTGGTCGTGTTGAGCAAAAAGAATACAGAAACTGCAAGACAGACATATAAAGACACAGAGGGAGAAATTAAAATCTCATTAACTGCACACACACAAAAAACAGTTACAAACTGCCTTTTACAAAAGATCTCAAAAACAGTTGCTATTTGAATATTCCTTATGCCTCCTAAGAGCTTTGATAACAGCACGGATACTGAACACCTGCCCAGTATTCTGTGCTCCCCTGTAATTTAGTGGCCTTGGAAGGTCTGGTTCAATGTAGCCTTGGCAGCTGGGGAAATTTTATTAACTCCTTCAGGTTACCAGGCTAACTGGTACAATTTAATCAATCCTCCCAATAGCTATTTATTAGTTAACTCAACATTCCCAGATGAAATCTGTCATTTACTTAAAAATACTGAATGACTGGCACTGTGAAAAGGCACTGGACCAGGCACTGGATTCAAGCAGTGACCAATGGATGTAATCCCTGCCCATATGGAGCTTAGACCCCAGTGGGAGATTACTGTGAATTGTGGGAAATCCTTCAAGGCAAAGAAAAAGGGGGAAACGGGAGGATAAAAAAAAACACAATTTAGACCAAGACTTGAACACAAAAGCACAGGAAGTGTCCCATTTAAGACCACATTATAATGCTTTCAAGAGTTTCAGTCAATGTCATTAGAGATTTCCAATTAAATAAAGAAAAATACCAGAAGTAGGAGAAAATACCTAATTGTGGAATGCATAATTTATTGGCAGTTTTAGCCAATCTCTCTTGAATTACCAAAAATCAGACTCGGCGTTATAAAGCGAGGGTGCTGACAAGCTTGTTATTACTTTAAGACTTAGAGAATAATATGTTAAACTCAGTTTTGAAAATAATCTCAAATGTTTATTGTACATGTGTTTGGTTTCCTGTTCTCTTTTTCTTTCCCCCTAAACTTCTGTTTTAATTTTTATCAAAGTAACAAATGAACATAGTGTGAAAGTTAAGACTACTACTAGATTTGAAACAAAACAAGAGCAATCCCAGGACCCATCCTCCTTTCCCTTCTCCTAACTCCCACTCCCCAGAGGTGACTATTTTGAACCATTTTAGCTACTTCCTCCAACATCTGTCTTCTTATTTGGAAATAATAATGTGTGCTGGTATTTCTTAATTTTAGAATTTTCAAATATCTATTGACTTCTTGAAAAATGAGAGGCTTTTCCTCTTCTAAATTCATTTTAGAATCAGCTTGAGGCTCTCTGATTTACTGAACTGAAAATATCCATTTTTAAACCACCATATGAAGGAGAAAACTAAAAAGAAACATGTATATCCAAGCTAAAATGCTGAAAGAAATGAAACAAGATTTAACTGGGAATCTCAGAATAAGATCATGCTTCAAATTTTATGACACTGCTTTGAGACAATGGCAGTTAACCGACTCCCCATGTATCTGAATATCTTATCTGTAAAATGAGGGAGAGAGAATAATAATTTCTCTTGCTTCATTACTAGAGTAGAATCTGAGTCTGTTTAAGAGTTGGACCATTTTCCAGAGCACCCTCTAAATTCAATTAGGCCTCTTAACTGTACCCTGTGGCACTGCTTTTGACCTGACATTTATTTTGTAACTCTCAGAATATAATGAATCTTAGGTGGCTGTTTTATTCCTTTTCTTTTTCTCTTTTCTTTCTTTATAAGAGTCTGGCGTTCTCAATAGTCACAGCAGTGATCCTGCTGGCATTCTCCCTTGCTCCTGTGCTATTACATTTAATTTGTGTGCTTTTATAACTTTGTACTTACGCCCACGGGCTTTTGAACAATGGGCACCCATTCAATAAATCCAAGAAATAAATGACTTAATGATTGTAAGTGCTTTGAACTCAATGGACAGAAGGCTTTACATAAGTAATATAATAGTAAGGACACTAGGATGAAAGATTGAGAAGAAAAAAACAATCTAAAGCTTTTTCAGACACACATACTCCGTCTCCCTCTCTAATTGTCATTCTTTGTTACATAGCACACGTTTTCCTCATTTGTACTCGGTTCTCAAAACCTCTTCCTCAAGTTTTTTGAGGGGAAAATGACAAACATTTGTAAAGCAAAAATACATTTATACATGCTTTCAAAGAGTATTTCCTCTGAACCACGGATGGGATGGTGAATGCACCATTTATTATATAAGGTAAGAGATACTTAAAAACATCCTGCAATCCCATGGAAATAATATCAGTGCTATGAGGAAACCATTTGGAGCTTCCTATAACCTGAGTTGTGGGAATACTGTACATTTTGACTTTAGTACTTTTCACTTGGTTTATTAAGCATAACTTAATTTAAAATCTGATAATGTGTACGTTTAAAGAAAAGTGATCAGGATATTTAGTTATAAGTTTATTATGATGAGTTGTTATTAATTACAGCCCTTATGTATAACCTGCATTTTTTCCCCTGTTTTTTGGCCTCACTGCGTGGCTTGTGGGATCATAGTTTCCTGATCAGTTTCAACCCAGGCCCCAGCAGTGAAAGTGCTGAGTCCTAATCATTGGACTGCCAGGGAATTCCCTAACCTGCAGAGAGAGAGAGAGAGAGTGTGTCTATTCACCCAAATGAATTTTATTATCACTTTATCAATTTGCATTGAAAAATTAAATTAACTTTGACATATTAATTTGTTAAGGATGAAATCTTCAGAATTTCAGAGCTTAAAGTTTAGAAAGACACATTATTTCTCCATTGATTTAGGCCTTATTTTATCTCTTCGTTAATATTTTAACATTACCTGGGACATCCCTGGTGGCGCAGTGGTTAAGAATCCGCCTGCCAATGCAGGGGACACGTGTCTAAGCACTGGTCCGGGAAGATTCCACATGCTGTGGGGCAGTTAAGCCCCTGCACCACAACTACTGAGCCTGTGCTCTAGAGCCCGCGAGCCACAACTACGGAGCCTGTGTGCCACAACTACTGAGCTCATGTGCCGCAACTACTGAAGCCCGTGCACTCTAGGGCCTGTGTGCCACAGCTACTGAGCCTGCGTGTTGCAACTACTGAAGCCTGCATGCCTAGAGCCTGTGCTCCGCAGCAAGAGAAGCCACCACAATGAGAAGCCCACGCACTGCAATGAAGAGTAGCCCCTGCTCGCCGCAACTAGAGAAAGCAGTGCAGCACAAAGACCCAATGCAGCCATAAATAAATTAAAAAAAATTTTTTTAACATAACCTTAATATAATTCCTAGGTATTTGTTGTTAATTTATTCCTAAATATTGCCTAACCTGCATTTTAAACAAGCTTAACTATTATCATTAGCCCACACAAAAAAATGCATAAAGTTGGGTATGCTAAGAAGTAGGAACAGGGGTAGACACATATTCTAAGGTAAGAAAGGTTAACCAGGAGACTGAGAATAAACAATGTGGTACTCTTTCTTTCTTAGACCTCGGTTTAAAAAATCTAACCCATAAAAAAATCTTCTCATTATTAATCTAGCTACCTGTCAGCTTATACTATTCAAAATAATTCCCATTTTTACACGCCCAGATACCATCTGTGTTTTGCCAAGTCCAGTGCATATGTTTTAATCCTCATCTCATCCTCAATCTTCAACCCACAGTTGGTTCACCATTTCTTCCTCTTTAAGACGTGCCAACTTCACATCATGCATTTCCTCATCTATCCAACTTCTGAAGGTTGGGGGCCCTTCAGGGCTCCGGACTGATCCCTCTTTCCTTCTCATGCCACTTTCTCTCTCATTGTGCTCTCATCTATCTCATGACTTTGAATATCTCATTCTGCATTTCCATCTCCACTCTAGACTTCTCTGAGTTCCAAGCCATTATCATCTCTCACCACGTTGATTTAACTGGACTCTCAGTCTTAACTCTCACCTCTTTAAATCACTTCTCCACAATATTCTTTTCAAAGGCAGATTGGGCCAGTTGCTCCATGGTTCAAAACCCTTTAATGACTTTATGCCAAACGATGGATAACATCCGAACTCCTTAAAATGAGGAGTCCGTCAGGCCTAGCACGGGCTGACGCTGACCTGTACCTCCAATCTCATTTAATGCTACTCCCTCTCTACCTCTCACATCCACACTCTAAGACATTCTGGTCTGCTTACATTTTCCTGAATAAACAGAGCCCTGTCCTGCTTCAGTGCCTTCGCATTTGCTGTTCAAAACACTACTCCCACTCTTCTTCTGGCTATTACTCATCTATCAGGTCTCAGTCAAATATTACTTTCTCAGAGAGCAAATACCTGATCTCCCCCATATCCCAAAATCTAAATTAAGATTCTCACGATCCTCTTGCATTATGTTGCGGTTATTTTCCTTAGCCCTATTTATAATTTTGCATTCACTTGCTTGCTAATTGATTGGGCTCTTCCCTCTACTAGCTCCCTGAGGTGGGGCAGCGTCCATGTCTGTTCATTCATGACTGTATATTCAAAGCCTGGGGCGCAATATGACATGAATAAAATCATATGTTTTGAACGGATGATGCCCTTCTTGAATTTATGCTGTTTTACTTTTGTATTCACTGTATTTAATCCTATTTAGAAACTAACAAGTAACTTAATAGTAGGACTGTTATGATTATTTTCAGAAGTGGAAATTAAAACTCAAAAGATTGCCATTTCCTTACTATTACACAGCTACTAAGAGAGAGAAGCAGGATTCAAATCCAGGTATGTCTGATTCCAGAGTCTTTGTTGTTGGATGGAGAAACTGAAGCTCAGACATATGACTGATCAGACTTATGTAATAAGAACTTGAATGTTTTCTTTTTTTTCTGGGAAAGAAAATAGATGCATATTATTACTTACACATTGAGAATACAAATTTTCTACAATCAGTTCATTTAAAAAAATCTCTGTGGCTTCCCTTTGTGATGCTACTGACTGATAAGTTCCTTAAGGACAATGACCAGGTCTCCCAGCATCAGGCAAGTTCCATGAAGCTTTCTATATTGCCTTATCTCTTGTGAGTGCTCTGTAAGCAATAATGATGATGCTACAATGAAAGGAATGTCATGCTGAGTTACTCAGTGAGAAGAAATAAAGCAGTGAGGATGGCAATAAATAGAGACAAAAAGAATCACAGGGTACAGAGTTAGGAAGAGATCTGAGTAGTCACCTCCGTCATATTTCTGGGATCAGTTCTAGAGCATTTCTGTTAGATGCGGACCTCACCTCTGTTGTATTTGAATCTCTAGTGGGAAAAAGAGAGTACTTTTCTATTACATCCGGTATCTAACAAGAAGTCCTTTTTGGTGTAGGATTTTCATATGTTACTAGAAAAAAAAGCAAGTTAACACTGGGCATCACTATTCCAGTTATCTTTAATCTGCCACAGTCACCAACAGCAGAGCACTCCTCCCTCGGAACATTCATTCCTCTAAACAGAAAGGTGATAAGGCTCTATTGATAAACAAAACCCAGTGAAAAAAAGAAAAGATACATACTGAAATTTCAAAAGTTGAGAAAAATAGATACGATTTAATAGTATGTTCTAGTAAATCCATATTAAATCTAAGGCCATAATTAAATCAGAAATAGAATATTCTTATGTTCAGATAAATTTTGGCCAGGAAGGATATATGGAAAAGTCCGTCTTACCTTCCATTCCTGAACAATGATAATCATATATGAACGAATACAATCATGGATGATAATATCCATCATTTACTGAAAACCTACTATGATCAATGCATTCAGTCAAGAACATTATATGTATAATCACTAATATTCAATCCAACTTAAAAAGTAGGTATTAGCATCCTCATTTTGTAGATGAGATAATCAAAGCTCAGACAGCTACAATAACTCCCCTAAGCTCACTAAGTAAATATTTACTAACCAAAGTAGCATCTCAAGTAAGTGCTAAAACTTAAGTTAACTCAAGTCTGTCTAACTTGCACAGTAAGCTTATTCCATTACACCGCAGCACGCTGAAAAGAGAATTTTTAACAGGCTTCCTCAGTAATAAGCTAAAGTTTTCAGTGATGGGAGAATAAAAGATATATTTTCTTACTGTAGGTGGTAGAAGCTGTAGTGGTGGTAATAATGGCCACTAATATTTACATAATACGTATTTATATAGTTAAAGTTATATGCCACATATTGCGCTAAGTGCTTTCTATGCATTATCTCATTTAATTGGTACAACAATCCCATAGGCAAGGTATTATTGTTTTTATTTAACAAATGAGGAAACCAAAGATCAGAGGGGTTTAGGTCAAGGTCACATGAAGGTTAAATGTAGTTTTTTCAGATTCCAAAGCTCATATTTTTTAACTTATTTTCTAATTAAAAAAAACTTTCCCCATCTTTATTGGAGTTTAATTGCTTTACAATGTTGTGTTAGTTTCTGCTGTACAACAAAGTGAATCAGCTATATGTATACATATATCCCCATATCCCCTCCCTCTTGAGCCTC
>NW_020174429.1:1746204-1748280 GCF_003031525.2 Neophocaena asiaeorientalis asiaeorientalis
CCCCACCCGCCCCCATGTCCTCAAGTCCATCCTCTACGTCTGTATCTTTATTCCAAAGATCAGAGGGGTTTAGGTCAAGGTCATAGGCAGGTTAAGTGTAGTTCTTTTCAGATTCCAAAGCTCATATTCTTTAACTTAAAAAAACTGTGGTAAAATACACATAATATAAAATTTACCATCCTAACCATTTTTCTACCATGTCAGTAGTGTTAAGTATACTCACACTGTTGTGCAACCTCTTTAACTTCTTTAATTGGAAAAATTCAAATATATACAGCACGAAGACAGGACAGTATAACGAACCTCCATTCACCTTTTACCCAGCTCCAACAATTATCAACTCAGGACCAACCTTGTTTCCTTATACTCACTCACTTCCTCCCCTCAAGTGTCATTTTGAAGCAAACCCCAGATATACCTTTATTAATATATTGCTAAGTATCTCCAAAAGATAAAGATTCCTCTTTTAAAACTGTAACCATAATGCCATTCTCACACATAAAAAGTTAATGGTAATTTGCGAAAATTATCAAATATCCAGTCAGTCCTCAACTTTCTAATTAGGCAAAAAAATGGTTTTTGTTCTTATTTTTAAGACAGTTTGTGAGAATGAGGATCCAAATCAAGTCGCTACGGTGCAACTGGACTTTATTAAAGGGTGTTTCTCTCTCTCTCCTTTTTCACTGCAATTTATTAGTTGAATAAACCAGGTTATTTGTCCTATATAATTTCTTGCAATCTGGATTTTGGTGGTGGCGTTTCATGTTTCTCTGTTCTAGATATTTCCGGTAAATTGGTAGATGAATCTAAAGGCCTGATCAGACTAGATTTTTGTTGTTGTTTTCGTTTTTAAAACAAGACTCCTTCATGAATGGTGGTGTGTTCTACATCAAGAGGCACATAATGTCTGGTTCTCTTTTTGTAAGTATGAGGCTATTCATGTCCACTGCTTGGCTCTACTAATTTATTAAGGTTAATTAAATGGTGATATTCTAATTATATCATTCCCTTTTCAGTTATCAGCTATAACATTTCTCTAAAGAGGAACTTTCTCATAACTACTGTTTTGTTACCATCCTATATGAAAGGCAGGATAAATTCCTTGTTCCTTTTAGTGGAAATCTGGTTGCTAGCGATGTTCAATGCTGTGCTACTGGGCTGGTCACTGTTTCTGTGAGTTCAAAGGACAGAAGTAGAATGACTAGACATAGCTACAGATATTCAAAAACAAAAACCAGAGTCCATACAGAGTCTTCCTATTCAAACTAAGATCAAAGAGTTTTTATTCAATCTCTTCTATTTTATATCTGCATATACTGCTCCCACGCCAAGAATCCAGGTTCCCAAGGCAATGGGGAAAACAAAATTAGAATATTGTACAATTACTCATTTGCTTTATCTTACATTAAAAGCCCATGTCATGAAATAACAATACCAAGGTTGCTACACAAACGTGATTAGTAAAAACAGTTCAATTTTTTTTTTTCAGTTGTGTCTTAAGGTACAGCCTCCTAGGGATAAAGAGTCACTTGGATGTTTGGTTATACCACCTACTGGATATATATTTAGGTTTATGTATTTCAATTTATTTCAATTTTAGAGACTGTCCTTTTAAACTGTTTTATAATCATGTTATATGTATAATCACTAATATTCAATCCAACTCTACTGAAGGAACTTTTTCTTAGGAACTATTTATGTAGTTCTTAAGTTAAATCTAAAATCAAGAATTACTCAAAATCTAGCTTTATCCTTCTCAGTCACTTTCATCCTATTCTTTTACTCTCTTTATAGGTAACAATTAAAAAAAATTTTTTTATAGTTTGTCCTTCCATTGTTTTTGTTTTCAAATAAAAATAGATACAAATGGCTATCACCAACCTACCCTAGGGAGGATGATTATGTGGCAACTTACAGAACTTCATATAGAAATACTTTTCATTCATTTTTATAGATGGATAGTACTCTACTGTATGAATGTACCAAAATTCTTCAACCAGTTCTTATCAATGGAGTTTTAGACTGAAGGTCAATTTGTTTGGTTTCAATGCTCTCACATATAATTTTATGTTATAT
>NW_020174429.1:1748332-1808248 GCF_003031525.2 Neophocaena asiaeorientalis asiaeorientalis
CCATATGTGGTATATTTTATTTGCTTTCTTTTTATATTTTATTTTTTGGTATTCAGGAAATTTGTATTTTTCTTCTAATGGTTACCTCTAGGTGAATAACTATATAATTCCTGTCTTCTTATTTTTTTGTCATTTTCTATTGGTTTGCTGCTGTAAACAATATCAAATCAGCTAATTACCTCTTCTTCTTTCTCCCACTTCTCTCCCAGCATCTGACCTGATATAATATCCCTTAACTCCCAGTTAACCATCAGGCAATCAGCAGTTTATTCTACTTTTTACATGTTCTCACCATTTCCCTTCTCCAAATTTTAATAGTTGTGATGTATCTTCATTGCCAGAGACACAGCCTTTACATACTATACCACACTCTCTCCTTCGTGAATATTGTTTCATGCTAGTTCTACAAGTAAAAATATAGATAATGCTTATCACCAGTCTTTATGTTTGTATCTCTCCAGTCATTGTGGTTGTCTAAAGTTCTTTCTCTAGTACAGGGGTTGGCAAACTACGAACCACGGGCCAAATGAGATTTGTGGCCTGTCCCAATATGGCCTTTGAGCTAAGAATGGTTTTTGTATTTTTAAAGGGTTGTAAACAAAACAAAACACCCCACACAAAGATATGTGACAAAGATAGCAATGTAGCCTACAAAGTCTAAAATATTTACTGTCTGGCGCTTTATGGAAAACCTTTGCTGACCACTACTCTAGTAGAGCCCTCAGGAAGAGAACAATATTCTCGGAGTTCCTAGATTTCATAAGAGTGTGTTTCTTATACTTGCAAGTCAGTCTGGTGGATATAAAATCCTTGGCTCACATTTGCTTTCCTTGAGTATCTTAAAAATGTTATTCCATTTTATTGTGGCATAAAACACTGCCCAAAAGTCTGTTGACAATTTTCTTTTCTTCCCTTAAAAGTGACCTGGTCTTTTTGCCTGAGTACCCCTCAAATTTTTTTCTCTCTAGCTTTGTAACTCTGCAGTTTCATTGGAGTATGTGTTGGTATTTGTTGTCCTAGGTTGATTTTCGAAGGCATACAGTGTATGCTCTTTCAACATGTAGTTTCAAATCTTTTTCCTTTATAATTTTAGGAAAGTTTCCTTGAAGTATTTTTTTTCTCTTGGGGGGATTCCTATTTTATATATGTATTTTATAAATACTATAGGATTTCTGCCTATAGTATTTAGTCACTTTCTCTCAAATCCTTTTTCTTTCATTTCTTTTTGCTTTTAAGCTTTTCCTCCTTTTTACTTTCTATTTTTCTTAAGGCATTATATCTATTTATTTACTAAATACTTTCTCTTTATGGACAGTTTACACGTCCCAAATAATTTTTTTATTTCTAATTTTATTTAGAAATAAAATTTGTCCATTTGAATATTTGTAATTCTGATTTGTTGTTCTGTTATATCCTGTATCATTTTCTTAGTTTCTTTTAGTTGTTTTGAAAAGTTATTTAACAGTTCTCATCTAATTTATTTTTTTTATTTTTGGCAATGAACAAGCACTGATATATTTGTTTTTTTTAAAAAAGTTTTCTTTTAGTCACGTTAATATCAAGACAGACAACTAGTTGTTAGCTATGCAATTCTAGACAATTTAGTTACATTCTCTGAACCACTGTTACTTCAAATGATTAAAAAAAATTTTTTTAACATCTTTATTGGAGTGTAATTACTTACAATGGTTAGTTTCTGCTTTATAACAAAGTAAATCAGCTATACGTATACATATATCCCCATATCTCTTCCCTCTTGCGTCTCCCTCCCTCCCACCCTCCCTATCCCACCCCTCTAGGTGGTCACAAACCACCTAGCTGATCTCCCTGTGCTATGCGGCTGCTTCCCACTAGCTATCGGTTTTACCTTTGGTAGTGTATATATGTCCATGCCACTCTCTCACTTTGGCCCAGCTTACCCTTCCCCCTCCCTGTATCCTCAAATCCATTCTCTAGTAGGTCTGCGTCTTTATTCCCATCCTGCCCCTCGGTTCTTCATGACCCCTTTTTTTTTTTAGATTCCATATATATGTGTTAGCATACGGTATTTGTTTTTCTCTTTCTGACTTCACTCTGTATGACAGACTCTAGGCCCATCCACCTCACTACAAGTAACTCAATTTTGTTTCCTTTTATGGCTGAGTAATATTCCATTGTATATACGTGTCACATCTTCTTTACCCATTCATCTGTTGATGGACACTTATCTATTTTAAAAGCATGGGTAAATATCATGCTTTTATTTACAAGACATATTATTCTCCTTATTCTCTTTTCTTCTTCTCTCTTTGCACTGAATTTGACTGAGCTTTTTCTCTTCGCTCACTTTCTTTTTGGCTGTGTGGCATGTGGGATCTTAGTTCCCCGACCAGGGATCGAACCCATGCCCCCTGCATTGGAAGCGTGGAATCTTAACACTGGACGGCCAGGGAAGTCCCTCTTTTGCTCATTTTTAATGAAGTTAGTTTTCCCGACTTCTTTTCTCATGGAGGGTAGGTCAAGGTAGCACTCTCTAGTTCCAAGACCACCTTTTCTTTGTTTATGTGAAGTGCTCATAAACATGGTCATGCACTTTCTGGGATCTCCTGGCTCTCTTCTCCAACCCTACATTTATCTGAAACCTTCTTTTTTCTTTGCTTATTGTCCCTGACCTTCTCTGGGGGCTCCAATTCTAGCAGCTTCACTTCAGTGTGGGGCTTGGTCCTAGGAGAGAGGTTCAGCTATTTAGTTTAATTTTTTTTTTTTTTAAGATTTAATTTTTTATTTATTTTTGGCTGCACTGGGTCTTTGTTGGTGCATGCGGGCTTTCTCTAGTTATGGCAAGCGAGGGCTACTCTTCATCGCAGTGCGCAGGCTTCTCTTGTTGCAGAGCACGGGCTCTAGGCACACAGGCTTCAGTAGTTGTGGCTCGCAGGCTCTAGAGCGCAGGCTCAGTAGTTGTAGCACACGGGCTTAGTTGCTCTGCGGCATGTGGGATCTTCCTGGACCAGGGATCAAACCCATGTCCCTTGCATTGTTGACAGGTGGATTCTTAACCACTGCACCACCAGGGAAGCCCTCAGCTATTTAGTTTTAAGAGTCGATAGGGCCCAGATGCTGGAACCCCTTCAGATCTTACAGCAGACCCCTGACAATCGACTCTGAGTTAGGGTATGCAAAACCCCTACCAGTTTCAGGTGCTTTTCTCAAACTGGCCTGTGGACTTTCCAGTGAATACCTTTTGGCTACTTCTCAGATCCCTTGGAGGTCTCATTCCTTCTAGTTGCTCTCACACAGATACTGCAAGGATCTTGTAGCTCTTGGTAGTTTGTACCTACCCTCTGGTATTTTGGGTTTCATGTGGCTACCCTGTCACCTAGTTTTGTTGTAAATGTTGTGTTTGTTGATGCATTCTCTTTGTTTTCATGGGGAAATTTCAAGAAAACTAAAAAACTATGAAGCTGGGTTTATGTTCCAAGAATTCTCCTCACAAAGCTTATATGCCTAACCATCATATATACTGAGTGTTAATTAAAGGCCCTTCCATTTTGTAAGACTCAGAATAAAACCACTCAAAACTTTTTATGATGTCTTCTCAGAGGAGCCTTTTATTTGTAGCATTCTGTAAAACATAAGCTGGTATCTATCTCGTCTATAAATATGTACATCACTCTGTGACATCTACAAATGGCTGTCTCAAATCCTCAAATACTGTATTCTAGAATATGTTTCAGGGGACACGGTTCACACAGAATACGAAGAGAGTGGAGTCCCCTATAATTGCTGTGTATTGCAGCAATACAAATCCCTTTCTATATAACCAGAGAATGCCAATCACACTGGAAAAGGAAATCACACACAAAAAGTCTACTTTAAGATACACTTTAAAGGCAAGGAAATCAAGGGTCAGAATGGCCAAAAAAGTTGCCCAAGCCCACAGCAAATTAAAGGTAAACAAAACAAAACAAAACCCCAGAAATAGGTCTTCTTATTTTCAGGCTGTTGCTCTATCCAAAACTTTTCTGGATCACTCGTCGATATGCATTTATTCAAGATGATTATAAATACAGTCCAGATAATCTCCTTCCCAGTCACTATACCCTGTCACGGCTCATGGAGGCTCCTGTCTCAAGCCCTGTGCACTCCCTGTTCCATCTTCCTAGAACACACTGACCTCTGCATGACTCATTGCTTCTCCTTCCTTAGGTTTTACTCAAATGTCACCTTCTCAATGAGGCATACCCTCCACTAACCACCCATTACACTGCTACCTTCCCATGGCCTGTGCTCCCAACCCCTTTATTCTGCTTTATTTTCCCATGGGAACTTCTTACGTTTCATTCACTTGTTCATTCATTTGCCCATGAATACAATCATTATACATCTCTCTTCATTAGAATGTAGGCTTCATGAGGGCAGAGATTTTTATCTCCACTGATGTCTTAAAGGGCAGAGAAAAGTGCCTGAGAAGACAGCAGTTGCTCACTACTTGCTGGATGCAAGAAGAGGGAATTTCAAGTACCATATGGAGTTTTCTTTAATGCATGTACTACTCTTTTATAACTGATATTACTGTTAACCTGGATGATATGAGTAATTATATGAGAATTCACAATGGGTATGGGGAATTTAGGACTCGGAATCGGTTAATGAGCTAAAGCGCTACTAATAATGAAACAAAAGTTACTCTAATTGGAATTCACTGACCAGTATGATACATAAGAGAGAACTTCATAAGAGAGTTAACACTGATTATTAAAGGCTCAGTATGTTTCAGGCTTAGAATTTGACCCTAAGGAGGATAAGTCATTAATTCATTCGCTAAGTTGATCAATTAACATTGTACGTTCAAGAAAAAAAGATATGTTTCAGAGTAACACAATATTCTCCTTATGACCTCAGTCAAAATACAAATTTGAGATCATAGAAGATACCAGGTGAGAGATAAGACTCAAATGCATAAAAATAATTAACCATGCCTGCCCTATTTATAATCAAACATGCTATGTAACTTCATTTCTGTGGTACCAAGTACACTTAAGAACTGAAACTTAGTTCTTATGTGTCTATCAAAAACAAATACTATGTTGTGTTAACAAATTAAGAAAACCAATACACTCCAATCATGGAATAGCCTCTAACAACTGTCAAAGCACAAATTAACTTGACTTCTGTTTCCCAAAGCATACTGCTTCTCAGGACTGAGATCTCCAAATTCACATCTCAGAAACTCAAGTAATGTATAAATAAGTTACGCAACAATTTAGGCTTAACTTTATCTGGTGTTAATTGAGTCTTCCAATGAAACCTGAAGCCTAGATAAACTCTGATGCTTTCATGTTCGTTTTTGCATTTATAAGGTAATCCCCAAATACACTTGTAAGATTTCTTAAGAATTTTTCAGAAAGCCATGAAATTTCCAGGAAAACAGGCAAAGCTGAATTCTCAAATACAATTTGTTTTCAGAAATTAAATCCACTATGGAAAGAGTTGAATTTCCACTCATACAATGAGTAAGATTACTAGTTTTTTGGGGTCTTATTTGGAGAAACTACAATAAAGTGCCATTTATATTTGCAGCTTTGACTATAATCAACTGTAATAATAAGATACCAGCTCAAAAAAATTCTTTTCATTTAAACCTCTTTTGTAATACTGCTTTTTAATAACCCTCATAATAGCCGAATTAAAGGACCCCAACAGAAATCATTCATCCCACATAAAACAAACATTGCCTTTTCTTCTTAGCTTTGTTTTACAAGCTACATTATTTCCAGATGACGCTTGAGGGGACTATGGTTTCAAGAATTAGATGCTTAAATAGACAGCTGCTTTCTATTTGCCATGTAAATCAAGGATATATCAAAGAAAATTCCAAATAGTAGACTTCTTTTCTTCCTATTAGGAACTATGAACTCAGGCAGAAAGGGAGAAAGAGAGAGAAAAACAATAAAAATTCGAGCAAACAGAAAATTAAAATAATGATGTTTTTAACATCTTTATTGGAGTATAATTGCTTTATAATGGTGTTAGTTTCTGCTTTACAACAAAGTGAATCAGCTATACATATACATATACCCCCATACCTCCTCCCTCTTGCGTCTCCCTCCCACCCTCCCTATCCCACCCCTCTATGTGGACACAAAGCACCCAGCTGATCTCCCTGTGCTATATGGGCCGATTCCCACTAGCTATCTATTTTACATTTCGTAGTGTATACGATGTGTTTGCACTGAAATCTGGCAATGATTAATTAACCTTCTAAGAGAAGTTTAAAAATACAGAAAACCCATGCATATTAAATTCAGTAGCAATGTGTGATAAATTTGTAAAAACCAGTGATTTTTTTCATTTTTTCATTTTTTCCCCCCTTCCCATTGTAGTGAAAGTATTCTTATCTGCTGCTCTACAGAGCTAATATAAAAACAGCTTTTCCTAAGATTCTTCAAACTTTCTCTGTTATTTAAGAAATCACTATGATTTCTTAAATTATCACACATTGCTACTGAATTTAATATGCATGGGTTTTCTGTATTCTTTAAAGTTCTCTTAAAAGGTTAATTAATCATTGCCAGATTTCAATGCAAACACATCCTATTTCCTTTTAGAAGGAACATAAAAGTTATTTAAGTATTTTTAATGATAATTTTTAAAAAATCCTTAAAAAGAATATTCTACCATATTCCATAAGAAGGGACAGGACAAATTTCCTCTCTAGGAATAAAGAAAGGGCAATATTCTTTACCTCAATTCAGGTGTGCTTTTTAAGAGTGAAGAAATTTTTCTTTTTTAAACAAGAGGGGATCCCTCCAACTAAAACTGTCCTTAGAAGCATACTCAGAACATTTCTGGAACTCCTAGTTCAGAAATGCATCCAAAGCCAAGTTATAACACAACCAAGAAAATCAGTCTGATTATGTTAAAGTCAGGCCTGGTTTTTAATTAGGAAGAAAAGTGGCAGGGATAGGGTGTGGAGCTTGCTCACTTGTTAGAGGCCTCATTTATTTGATTTTTAAAATCAACTGTTCTAAAGAAGAAACCTTCTGGGACCTAATCAGTGTGGGGCTTGGAATCTGTTAATACTTAAGTTCAAAGCAGTTGTTTCTAGGGATGTTCACAAGATTTGCAACCCTATTCACAAGATCAGGCTCTGTTTTTTACATTGGTTTTGACATTAGGAAAGTAACTATCAATATAAAGATCTTGATTCAAATTTCATGATCCTCCTTGGAGAAATGGTTGATTTTAGGGCTGGAGCAGTGGAAATACAAGATGAGTTGGAGCATCTTGAAGGCCGCAAAAAAAAAAAAAAAAAAAGGTTGACGCATATTCAAAGGGCAGAGGATACACCTGAAAGAGCTCCCAGTGCCTAAAGTTGGAACAACCTGAGTAACAAAATAACAACACTTCTGGATGATAAGAAGAAAATTTGTATCCAGGAGTCCATAGTGATAGAAATATACAACTGCATAGATAAATACATCAGGGAGAGGGGACAACTCTTCCTTGCAGAAGAATTCTAATAATAAATTTAGAGGGAATGAGACAAACAGAAAATCACTAATAAATCAGTAAAATAATGCTGAAGCCAGATCAATCAATGGATGCTAAAATTTGTGGGAAAATGTATAGGAAGAAACAGGATATCGGCATCATCTCAAAGTATCTCCCCCATATACTGTTCCAATATAGTGGAAATATTTAATAATCTAATAAAGTATTTCCAATATAGTGGAAATAACTACTATATAAAACATACAGGGGGCTTCCCTGGCGGCGCAGTGGTTGAGAGTCCGCCTGCCGATGCAGGGGACACGGGTTCGTGCCCGGGTCCGGGAAGATCCCACATGCCGTGGAGCGGCTGGGCCCGTGAGCCACGGCCGCTGAGCCTGCGCGTCTGAAGCCTGTGCTCCACAACGGGAGAGGCCACAAAAGTGAGAGGCCCGCATACCACAAACAAAACAAAAAAACAACAACAAAAAAACATACAGGAATTTCAATGGGAAAATCAGCAAGTTTATGGTGAAGAATCTGGACAGACATCATCCCAGTGAAGTGATCAATACCAGTAATACACACCAACACCATGTATTCTCCGAAATGATGTACTGAGAAGGGCATATCACTTCTGTAGTATCCTTCCCAATAATGCATAACATCATTCTAATCATGAGAAAATGCCAGACAAACCCGAACTGAGGGACATCCTACAAAATAACTGATTAGTACTCTTCCAAGGTGTCGAGGTCATGAAATCCAAGGAAAGACTAAGGAGACGTGACAACAAAATGCAATGTGGGATCATCCTGGATTGGATACTAGAAAAGAGTAAGGGCATTAGTGTCAAAACTGGTAAAATTCAAATGAGATTTGTGTTTTAGTTAACAGTATTGTACCAAGGTTAATAGTTCTGAAAAATGTTCAATGGTTATGTAAGATATTTACAAAAGGGAAAGCTGGTGAAGGATATATGGAAATTCTTGAATACTCTTTGTAAGTCTAAAATTATCTAAAAATAATAAAGAAGAGAAGGAAGGACTGAGGGAGGGAATAAAAAAAGGGAAGGAAGGGAGGGAGGGAGGGAAGAAGGGGAAAATAAGTCATATACTTGACAAAAATGTAAAGATCTATACCTATAAAGAAGAGTATAAGGCAAAAAGTGTAAGTTCTATTTTCCCTTCCCTTCAGTCTGACTCCCTACAGGTAACCACTATTTAATAGTTTATGAATTATTCCAGAAAAATTAAATGCATATTTTCAAACATACATGTACATATAACCTACATACTATAAAGTATGGTTTTCTGTTTGTTTCTACTGATTTAAGTGTTATGGATATCTTTTCAGATAAACCTATATGGACTGAATTTGTTAAAAAAAATGTCTGCAGAATAACTGCATTGGATAGATTTAAACTTTAATCAGTCCCCTACTGATAGATTTTGCTCTTAAGCCAGGCTGAAAAATACACATATCTTTTTGTAACTGCATATCTAATTGACTTTAGCAGTTTCTAAAGTCAAGACACTACTCAAGAATCATTTTCCCTAATTGAAAATATTAACTTTCTCAAAGTATAAAATTTATTTTTCTAACATTCACCCTCATGCCATAATGCCAGCAAAGCTGGTATCTATATGCTATTACGTTCAACAAATAGTTCTTTTTTTCTTTTTCCTAGTGCTCCAAGTACTACTTTTTTCTAATGGCTTCACTGAGACAACATTCACACACCACACGTACTTTGTCAATTTAAAATGTACAATTCAATGGTTTTCTGTACATTCAGAATTGTGCAACCATCACCACAATCTAATTTTCAAACACTTTTATCATCCCCGAAAGAGACCATGTACCGTCAGCAATCACTCACCATCCTACATCAATCACATCGTGGATTTTTTCCCAATAAATATACAGTTGGACCTCCATATTGTCAGGTTTTACTTCTGTGGATTTAACCAAACTTGGATGGAAATTTCTATCTGTGGTTGGGTGAATCCTCAGATTCAGAATCTGGAGATATGGAGGGCCGATTGTACTATACCACTTTATATAAGGGACATGAGCACCCTTGGATTTTGGTATATGCGGGGGCTCCTAGAATCAATCCCCCTCAGATACCAAGGGACAACTGTATGCTACGTTTTTTCCTATACATGCATACTTACGATAAAGTTTAATTCATGAATTATGTACAGTAAGAGAATATCCAAATTGCTCGCACCACTACTCTTAGGCTTTGGGGTCATTAAGTAAAATAAGGGTTACTTGAACACAAGCGCTGCAATACTGCAACAGTCATCTGATAACCCAGATGGCTACTATGTGACTAATGGTCGGGATATGCTGGACAAAGGGATGATTCATGTCCCAGGCAGGACAGAACTGGATGTCGAGAGATTTCATCACACTACTTAGAATGGTGTGAAATTTCAAACTATGAATTGTTTATTTCTGGAATTCTCCATTTAATATTTTTGGACCGCTGTTGACCGTAGGTAAATGAAATCTCAGAAAGCAAATCGTGGCTAAGGGGGGAGTTGACTGTACTTGCTTTTAGCAAGCTGATGATAAACTCTTAGTTACTGTTTATACTTCTGCTGATTTTTCTGATTTGGCTCCTTACCCTTTGGCCAGGGTCTTTTTCGCTTGTGCCTTTGTGTTTACGTTTGGAATGAGATGGGAAAGTTGGTCCTATGAAAAGGTTCAAAAATTCTTTGATGATCATGGGGCAATAAATTTTGGTTCCTTATGATTCCACCTAGAATAAAAGTTAGATTCCTCTCATCTCAACTAGTTGCTACGATAATTGTTAGAAATTAGGGAAACAATGGTTACATGACATGTGACAACAGTCATAATTAAAAGCCATGTTTATCTTTAAAAAGCAACTATAACTCACTTATTATTTTTGCTTGTCTATATTGTCTATATTCAGGTTCTGTTTTATATGACCAAAGTTGTTTTAGAGGTTTATTCTTATTAAAAAAAAATGTTGGGACTTCCCTGGTGGCGCAGTGGTTAAGAATCTGCCTGCCAATGCAGGGGACACGTGTTCAAGCCCTGGTCCGGGAAGATCCCACATGCTGCGGAGCAACTAAGCCTGTGCACCGCAGCTACTGAGCCCGTAAGCCACAACTACTGAAGCCCACGCACCTAGAGCCCGTGCTCCACAACAAGAGAAGCCACCGCAATGAGAAGCTCACACACCACAACGAAGAGTAGCCCCCGCTCACCACAACTAAAGAAAGCCCGCAAGCAGCAACGAAGACCCAATGCAGACAAAGATAAATAAAAATAAATAAATCTATTAAAAAAAATTGTTGAAAGATTCTTCTTTAACAATTTTCTCATGTCTCTTTAGTCATTGAATTAAACTTTATGAAACCCTGATATAAAGACACCAAACTCAGCCAAGTCAACTGAACTTCACTAGCTTTCCTAGATAACTTTATCACTCTCTGTAATGAGCATTCTCTCTCCCCATGGAGAACTTGAGTATAATTTTTTGTTTTATTTTCCCTTAAGCAGTCAGGGAATTTACTCACTCTCTAGAAGCTGGCTGAAGGCTTCAGGTTTCCCCTGAGATGTTCAGACAAACATGGCTGTACTAAAGTACTAATACTAATGTTTTTGTAACTTGCTATTTGCTTTCTATGTTGTTAGTCAATTGACTGGTGAACTATACAGTATAATGAGAATAAACGTTTTCTTAATAAACTCAAAATTCTCTAGGTAGACTGAAAGTACTCTATGTACTACAGTGAGAAGAAAAACATATCCTTATTTTTACACAGTTATTCAAACTCTGCTACTATAGTTCTCTCAATCCTGCTGTAGAAAGTATACATTCAGGAATCCACTGCTGCATTAAGACCCTTTCGTTTTCCTGTTCCATCTTTTACAAACAAGTTTTCTAAAGCATTAGTCAAGGACACAGAATTTTATGTGGTTGTTGGCAGAGACACTTAACAAGTAAAATTTCTGGGGAAGAAAAAGGGAACATACTGTATTTGCCCAGTTAATGACCAAATTAAAAGAGAATGGTAGTGAGAATATGGTTTCAAATGTTCTCTCACTTATACGTAGTATTTTGAGCAAAAGGAATGACCAATAAAACATCAGTTATCACCAAAGAAGAACATAGTGTAGTACTTACTTTTAAGGTTGCTATTGTTTCTTTTAATCACCTTTCAGGTCAGTGGCAGGAGGAGTGATTCACAGTTATCAATACTACTACTGAATCAGTGTTACCCATCCTCTGCACCTAGCTCCGAGGAAAGGCAGCAAAATTCAAGTTCATAAACCCATTTGGAAAATGCTGTGATTTGCAAAGTCTCATACCCACAAATGTTATAATAAGGACTATCAATGGCAGATTCCAAATGGAATTTTCTTTGTATTTCTAGGAAGCGGATGCCTCAAGAAATTCAGTTTTACTCAGTGAAACCTTCATGCAAGAGGAAAACAGTCAATGACCTGTAAAGTTCAACAGAATTCATATGTCCATTACGAGTTCAACTTGTCCTTTCACTGCATAATCACCTCCATGATTGGCAAATACTGTTAAACATGACCTGTTTTCTCAAAGAAATATCAATTTTCTGGCCTCTGATTAAAGGAGAATACTGCTAGGGCAACCTCAGTACTACATACATTCAACACATTTTTGTGGAATTAACAGGAATACTACATAAATCAAATAATATGTGTATAAAAATGACAAAATACTTACAGATGACCAAAATTTAAGTTCTTAATAAACATAATCCCCATTGCCACTCTGGCCCCAACTGAGGTTTCCAAGGAGCAATTAGAAAGAATTATTTTTCTTAGAACAAGTCATGACAAGGATAGAATTAAGTCAACTATAATGCTCATTTTTTTCAAGAAATTGAGAATATTCAACTAACAGGAAAATCTTAAAAGATACTAATTTTTTTGGTAGGAGAGAAGTACTTTGGAATTTTAAACTTCATAATGGGAAGACAGATCATAACATCTCTCTCACACCCACACTAAATAAATAAATAAAAGAGATGAAAAATAGCACCAGTCAGGTTGTGGCTGCACACAGCTATCTCTGTTTATCAGCATCTGATATCTGGACTGGGTGCTGTTCCCACAGTCTCGTATCAGCACAACCATTTAGAAATGAAACAAATGACAGCAGGAAACAAGCAAAACAATTCTCCGGCTGTCTGGTACACATCACCACCTCAAACTTAGGATATAAAAATTCTCTCCTAAAGTTTCTAAATATCAACTCATTAACTTGTCCCCAGACAAACAAACAGGGAGGTCCTTATTAGAACTGGATGAACTACCTCTGTGGTCCGTGACATGAAAGTTTTTAGCATCCTCATCTAAGGTATGTTCCAAAACACAAGAGGTGTCACAGAGAGCGGCACAGCCCTAAAGGAACTCATAACGAGTTCCCCCTCCTATTATATAATGCTCATCCCTGTGCTGTGTTCTATTCCATCATCATCCCCTGAGGTCAGGTGGTAATAAGCTCTTCATCTTTAAAGAGGAGGGAACAAATGCAACATGTTATGCTATTCTCTGCTGACCATGACTGACGAATTGGAGCAGCATACTGACCCAAGCAGAGACAATTAGATTCTCTCTCCCAGGATCTGAGAATTAGGACTCTGATCAGTCAGCAAAAGGTATGACACTCCCAAGGACATGTTAAGGGTTGGGAGGGAAAGGGGGTGGGGGAGGGGTCGGGGTTGCTATTTCAGTCAGCAAATAGGGAAAACGGGCCTACGGGAAGCAGCGGCAGAATAAAACTGAAGCAAAAAGATGCAGATAATAGAAACTAAATGCCCCAGAAAGAGAGGCTTTTTTTTTTTTTTTTCCTAATTTTAAGAATTATCATTCCTTATTTATGTATGTATGTATGTATGTATGGCTGTGCTGGGTCTTCATTGCTATGCATGGGCTTTCTCTAGTTGCGGTGAGCAGGGGCTACTGTTCCTTGCGGGGCACGGGCTTCTCATTGCAGTGGCTTCTCCTGTTACAGAGCACAGGCTCTAGGAGCATGGGCTCAGTAGTTGTAGCGCGTGGGCTTAGTTGCTCCATGGCATGTGGGATCTTCCCGGACCAGGGCTCAAACCCATGTCCCCTGCATTGGCAGGCGGATTCTTGACCACTGGACTACCAGGGAAGTCCCAAGATAGGCTATTCTGAATGAATACAATGGCTTTTCCATTTCAGGTTCTCATTCTCTGAAATCTAAGTGTACATCTTCCCCTTGAGTTCCGTGAGAAAAGTTTGCACACTTCTTATAAAATCCCTCCTTTTGTTTCTCTGTAATTAGTTTGAGTGGTTTTCTTGACTAATAAGATTTCTAATTATTAACAATCATTGATTTAGGGTTGACTTTCTTCAACTACTTGTTAATAATCATCAAAATTTTTTCCCCTTGATTTGAGATGTCAGTCCTTTATTTACCTATCATAGGTTTCTCAGGGAACAAGATCACAGCCAGATCTTGGGAAGAGAGGGGTATTGTTATTTTTAAATTTAGCAATGAAAGGAAAATTTTTTTATTGACAAAGTAAGGTAACTACTTACATAATCTGGTAGAGGAACATCATTGGAACTCAGCGAACCTCTCAAGGACTGTGTGGCTTGTTCCAGAACTTTGTTGTGTTTTTTAGACAGCAAGGAAAACAAGCTGAAAAAAAAAAAAAAACAAAACCCCAATTATATTAAAAGAACTAAGTGTCTCCTTTTCTAGGTTTTATATTGACATTCCACAGAATGTCGATTATTCTAAAAGATTCTTCTTTTCGTGCCTGTGTTAACAGCAGGATTAACAATACTATTGATATAACAAATAATAAAGTGAAAAGAATGTTTAAATTATAAGGGTTCTAAAATAAAAGTTTGCCAGTTTCAAATTGTACTTCAAACAGAGGAGGAATTTTCAGAAGACTACTATCATGGACAGGACAGCGGACAGATATTAAGAAAACCTGAGATATGGACTGACTTTATGAGTAACTCATAGTGCAATCTGTTACAAGTTACTTGAGCTTGCTGTATCCCAATTTTCTCATCTTTTTTTTGTATCTTACTGCATGGGTTTATTTAATTTTTTTAACATCTTTATTGGAGTATCTCATCTTTCAAATAAGTGCACTGGATTATTTCTCTAGCATAATACAGAGTCTATGATTCTATATTATAGCTTTATATTCTTATTCTCAAAAAGAATGGCTTTAAACATATGTATTATAAGAGTTTTACTTTACTGGTACTGAATAACTCCCCTGTGTAAACAACTAAAAAAAACTGAACAAAATACATAAAATAACTGTTTTCAGATGTTGAACATCTGAAATGTTCAAAACCTGCCCCAGTGTCTTCTTGAACGTTTGGGTAAATGCAAAGAAAAGACCCCACAAGGTGTGGCAGTAAACCACCATCCAGGAGCCACAAACTGAACAGAGATTTTGGAGATCACAAAAGGCTGGAGGTATGCTGAAGTTCCAACCAGCCAGAGTGGATAAAACTCACTGAACATGAACACTCAGTTGAATTCTCAGAAAGGCCACGCTTTAGGAGTAGGGCTATTCTAGCCCAGAGTAAAGACGATTCTAAGATGCATCCCAACAGACCTAAATGAGCAATTTTCAAAGTATAAAACAAATTTACATTAAATGTAAATGGATTAAACACTCTCGTTAAGTGACAGAGATTGTCAGACGGGATTAAAAAGCAAAACCCAGTAACATGCTATTTATAAGAGGCACGCTTGTGAATTTAAAGATCCAGATAAGTGGACAGTAAAATGATACAAGAGAGATATTGTATAAACACTAATCATAAGAAAGCTGGAGCGGCTATATTAATATTAGACAAAGTAGGCTTAAGGATAAGAATATTATTACCCGAGATAAAGAGAGAAATTTTATAGTGATGAAATGGCAAATTTATCAAGAAGCTATAACAATCCTAAATGTGTATGTACCTAATAATAGAGCTTCAAGTACACATAATTATATGATCCTAATGTTAAAGCTACTATATCTAGTGAATAAAGAATTCTTCCTTGGGCTAGATGACAAGTTAAAAATACAGACAATTCTGATTCCATGTACTTTTCCATATAAGTATGACCTGTAGTATCTTCTTTAATGCCCAAAACATTACTCTAGTATTTCTTAGTGGTATCTTTCTAAACCGAATATTGATTTGAATATCAATTTATGAAAATCTCTACTTATTTCAAATGGCTTAAATGGGATAATTACTGAAAACAAGACTACTAAGTATTCTTTCTAGATTAAGTTTTAACATTAAAATGTTAAAAAATGAATGAAAAAAATTCCTTAACACTTATTGGTAATGCTGGATGTGTATAAAGCAAATGTAACAAAGCCAAGAATATTCTCTAAATCTATACTCAAATACAGCAGGAAAATAAGTGAAATAATTATTAAGTGAATAAGTGTGAAATCATATGATACTAATCAAGCATATGTTGATAAGAGAGACTTCTTTGAAATGGAATAGTTCAGCAAAGTTTCATGAAGGGTTAGACTTTATGAAGAAGGAAAAAGATTTGTGCAAGAGAAGAGAGAGGCATTTCCAAACAGAAGGCAAATCACAGAGGCAAAACAGGGGACAGTGAGAAGAGTGAAGTGGAAGTGATGTAAAGAAGTAGGGAAAAAGACTCAATCTGTAAGGGTATGTATATTCTTTTCAATCATTTTACTTTTCTGGGTCTTCTCTATTTGAGGTTTCGTTTTGCTTGTTTTTTCTTTTTTAAGGTTAAAAGTAAACATCACACTTTTTCCTCACATCCATACCCATGACCCACTGGTAACAAATGTTAGCAGTTTATTATCTATGATTCCAACAATATTATATGCATCAAGGCATGTATATGAATGAACACTGTACATGTACATCCATGTTTTCTTCCCACAAAATAGGTACTGCTCTGTACCTTGCACTTTTTCCACTTAACAATATAATCCTTGATTCGTTCAATAAACACATATTGAGTGCCAGTTAACTGATATCCAAGCATATGGATATACCTTAATTTACCTAGTCCATTAGAAATGAATCACTGCAATGTTTCCAGATTTTTGTATTATAAATAGCACTGCAATGAACACCCTTGTACATAATTTTTAGTATATCTGAGGTGAGACTGACTATAGATAAAGTAAAACTGCTGAGTAAAAGAATAACTGAACATAGTACTAAACTGCAATGGGGGTATATATTCTTAAATATGCAAATTATTTTGCAGGCAATGAAAAATAAAAGATAAAAATATGTTGGGATAGTGCATAAAGCATATTCACACGGAAATGCATAAAAGAGGGCAATTAGTAAGATTCTTTTAATTGGTTGTAGTGTATTTTCTGGAATAAATGGAGTTTCAGAAGTTTTTTGAGACTGAACGGACTTTGGTGGTTGATTTTAGTATAGGGCATGGCAAGACTCAGAGGTATCAGTTGGATGCCCAAACAAAAAGCAAAAGCAATAAATATACCTGGAAGAAGTGAGCTTTTTGGTGTTAGTAAGAGGAAAGGGGACAAGTGAAGCACAGCAGTGCACTTTAAGTTTACAAAAAACCAGAACTCAGGAGCTGTTTTATGCGTTCAATGAACCTGGGATTTTCTCTGTCAGTGTTCTAAGAGTGTACCCTTCAGAGAAGGATAACAGAGGTAACCTATGGTAACTTTTATCATCACTTTCAGAAATTTATGGAACGAGTCCTAGGAATCAAAGCAAAAAGGATTTGATATTGTTTCCTTTGGAGAAGAAAGCCTAGTTTGTTTATTTTAAAAGAGAATACTAACAATTCTTTTTCTTTGTTGGTAAAAGACAAAACAAGGAAGAGAGCTGCAATTCAAACATAAGCTCTTTCAGTTGGACATAACAGAAAATTTGACTGTTATGGGCACAAAATGTTGACATGGTCCACCTCAAGAAGCTGTGGCTACTGCTCCCAGCTGTTTTTAAGAAAGCTGGTGTAAGAACAGATGATTTGAGGTCACTCCCAGTTTTCTATCATGAATTAAAGACAGAATTCACACTTACTCAGGCTGTTATTCTTCTACAATCTAATATGCTTTTTTCCTCAGGTCTGCTAGCCAGAGCTCTCAAAGTTGTTGTTTTTTTTTTTTTTTAATTTTTAAAAAACATTCTAATTTTGTCTCCTGTTTAGCATTTGTAGGGCAAAATGACCTAAATTTATATGAGACATGACTTTCAAATTGCTGAGAAAAGTAACTTTTGCATAAAGCTTTTGCATTCAAAGTACCAGCCCCAGCTAAATGCTAGAGTGAGTGACACATGTGATGTTTGTATGGAAGGGGTAATTCCGATTCTGGACATAAGTGAAACTGATTCCAAGTGTATTGATCTTCACTCAGGATACTTTTTTATTTAAATTAGAAAAAGACTAGATTTTCCTTTTTGTACAAGAATGTTCATTGTAAATTGGTTTAACAGTGAAAATTTAAAAACAACAAAAACTCTCAGGAATGGAATGGGTAAATAAACTGTGGAAGGGTCATACAATGGCATACTATGTAGCAATTTAAGGTTATCTAAAACTATGTGTAACAAGAGGGATAATCCTCAAAAACAATGTTGCTCTACAAGCAAGGACCCTGGTAGAGAATGTGAATGAGGTATTATTTATATAGTGTTTTTAACATGCAAAACATTACATATCTTCTACAGATAAAACATTTGAAGTAATAAAACATATACGGAAATGATAAACACTACATTTAGGATAGTCATTATTCTCTGAGAAAGAAGAGAGGAAATAGGATCAGGGAGGAAGAAATAAGAGGTTCAGCTCTCTCTCTCTAAAATGTTCTTTCAGTAATACTGCATATATACATAGGTGACTGCTATATTACTGGGTTTTTTTTTGGTGTATACCTGAAATATTACACATTTTAAAAACTGGAATAAAAGGAACACACTATCCTGAAGAAAACAGAGCCCCGGCCAAAAGCCAGCGTTTCACAAAAGAAAGAAGCATATAAATATGCATGATGAGTCCAACCTGGAATGTGCTCAGAAAACCACTGGCTGCTGCCAAGGGCTGTCCTTCAGGGCGCCCAGCTGGTGGCAGGAGATGAGGACAGTTTAAAGACAGACTGTGAAGGGCCGCTTGTGGCACATCAAAAGTCCTGGACCTTTCTGTATGGAGTAAGAAGCTAATGTTATAGTCTTACAAAATGAGTTAAAGAGACATGATTCCTTGCCCCCAAGGAAATCAAGTCTAATGGAATAAGGGGAAAAAAATGTCTACAATACTGAAATCAGAGAACTCCATGGGTCTGAAGAGAGTGCCATGGGAGTACAGTTGAAGGTTAGGTACGTTTCACAGAGGAAATCTACCTTGATGGTGGCCTTGAAGGTTAGGGGGTTTGCTTGTTGGGAAAAGGAAAGGGGGAGGGAGAGCCATTCTGAAAGGGGGAAAAGTGTATAGAAAGGCACAGAGAGACTTCAGGGAAGTACCAATTGCTTATAAGGCCAGAAAAGTGCAAGTCCACTGCGGCAGAGGGTTCGAGATGGCGAGAGATGAAGCTAGCGAGGTCAGCATGGGCCTGTTAAAGACCATGCAGGAGGTCTGCACTAAGTCACTGAGACAGACAGTAACTCAAACAGTTACCAAGAACCTACTCATGCCAG
Organism: Neophocaena asiaeorientalis asiaeorientalis; assembly: GCF_003031525.2. Lineage (NCBI taxonomy): Eukaryota > Metazoa > Chordata > Mammalia > Artiodactyla > Phocoenidae > Neophocaena > Neophocaena asiaeorientalis. The sequence continues at coordinate 1,767,503 of NW_020174429.1, forward strand.
GGAATGAGAGAGTTGTCTGCCTGGGATACAGCAACAAGCAAAAGCCGCACGATCTTTGTTCTGTGCTCCTGGAGGGTGCAGTCAGGTCAAGGAGGCTATGCCTACACAGAAGTTCTACTGTCACTGTGATGATGGAGACAAGTATGGCTTGCACTGGGGACAAAGATGAGGGCTGCCTGACCGTACCTGAAGTAAGGACAGGAAATCATTTCCGGAGGTGATGCCTAAGCTGAACCTTAAGGAACGATCCGGAGTTAGCCAAGCAAATCAGGCAACGGGAAAGGTAATGTGGTCAGAGAAAAGAGCGTGAGGGTAGGCAGAGAAATCTGCGCACTGTGGGTGCAGCAAACATCACAGCACGCACACTCATAAAGAGTTAAGTATCTGGAGCACCACGATATGGTCAGGGCAGTAGCGGGAATAGTTCATAAAGTGCCTCTTGTGTCTTACTTAGACCCTGGACTTCATCCTGAAAGCCAGAGGTGTTTTCTGACAGCAGGACTATAATGATAAGTAAGAGGGACAGAAGCAAAGCTGCTATGTTCGGTGTCCAGGTGGGAGGTGGGGGGCAGGGACGGGCAGGAGGGGTGATGGAGCAACCTTGCTCATCTCTGTCCTCTATCTCTCCCTGACGCGCTCTCATCTCGTGGTGGCCGCAGAGGCCCTGTCACGGAACCTGAAAACCACATACCTGTGCAGAGAGGTATAAGTATATAACAATTACGTTCGTTTTAGAAAGATTCCTTGGCTCCTCAAGAGGATGGGAAGGATGGACAGGGGCTGGCAAGGGAACAGGAGTGGAGACAGAAAGATACTTTGGGTAACTTTTATGCCGCTAAAAGTGAGAGGTGAGGAGGGCTTGAACTGAAGCAAATATGAGCTATTTGGAAAGCAAAGGAGGCAACACAGAGTGAAAAAAGGGGATCATGGGTGACTCTCAGGTTTGGGAAACTTAGTGGCTGTCTGAGAATGTGACTGAACATGCCAGGGATATACAGAAGAAGAGCCAAAGAGTAGGGAGAAGACCCAGGAAGACAAAGAGCTGTGCCTCAAAGAAAACAAGAGCAGCAGCAGCTCAGTGGCAGGGTGCTTCCTGCACATCAGACACTTCATCAGATCATCATCTGACAGATGTGCTATTATTCTCCATGCTTTCTTTATTTTGAAGGGATGATGAAATTGAGGCTATGGTTAAGGCTCATAGCTACTAAGTGGTGGAGTCAGGAGACAAATTCAAGAGCTCCAAGAGCTGTGCTCTTAACAATTCTGCCACGAAACGCAGAGGTGCTCGGCAATATCCAGACGGAGGTGGTTAGAAATATCCAGATTCAGGGGCTTCCCTGGTGGCACAGTGGGTAAGCCTCCGTGCTCCCAATGCAGGGGGCCCGGGTTCGATCCCCGGTCAGGGAACTAGATCCTGCATGCCACAACTAAGAGTTCACATGCCAAAACTAAGGAGCCTGCGTACCACAACTAAGGAGCTGGTGAGCTGCACCTAAGGAGCCCTCAAGCCACAACTAAGGATCCCATGTGCCGCAACTGAGGAGCCTGCTAGCCACAACTAAGACCCAGCACAACCAAATTAATTAATTAATTAAAAAAAAGTTGCATTTGGAAGAGATTTCTTTTTTTTTTTTTTTTTAAAAAAAAAAAAAAAAAAAAAAAAAAGAAATATCCAGATTCAGGACATACTAATCTGGTGCTCAGGAGAGAGGTAAGAAATTTAAGGGCTATTAGCATCAGTCGAAATCATTAAAGTACAGGTGATCTGATCACCCAAGGAAAACATGTAATATAAAACAAGAGAGATAAGGACAGAAATCTGGGAAACACCAAGACTAAAAGAGTAAACACAGTAAAGGGTATTCAAAGAGCTAGCAGCAGAACAAGAAGAGAAAGACATTCTTCTCTAAGTCAGGAGAATAATCATAAGGATGGAGCACTCACCACTGTTAAAAGGTAAAGAAGGATTGAAAAAAAGAAACAAAGTCACTGGATGTGACACCAGGAAAGAAATCAACGGTTACTGTACTCAAAACTGTTTTCAGTGGGGAGGAGGAGGCAGAAGCTGGCCCTTGGTGGTTGAGAGACAAGCGGGATGTGAGGAAACAGGTGGTGCTGGGGCGAGGAGAGTTAAGCGTAACCGCCTGACGGGGAAGGCAACGCAGACAGAGGTCAGTTACTGCGGGGTGGCACGGGGTTCCCTCCTTGAAAACTGCAGACATTCCTCACAACTTGCAGTCACTTCCTCTCCACGCCCCAGTCCTTCCCGCTGACACACTCAAACGGTAGTCACCAGAGAAGTGAGAAGCACCTCAACTCCACACTACAATGGGAGCAGATGAAGAAGCTCAGCTACAGAGCTGGTACTTCACCCAAGGTCAAAGTTCCGTAGAGTAGCGAATACAAAAGTTCTTTACAAACCCTAAAGAGCTATTTAAATGCAGAGAAACACAAAATATTATTAAGGTTATTAAAGGCAGAGCTCCAGCTAGACACCAAATCTCCTTCTGCCAAGCTTCGGGCTCTCTCCTCTGCAGACACGGACTCTTTCTACATGCAGGAAGCCCTTCTTGCCCCCTCCACCCATCTAAGTGCTGCCTCTCTTTCAAGGCACAACTCCCTACCCTCTATGAAAGAGTTCTCTAACCTGCGCCCATCCTGCCTCTGAACCATACTAACTTCTCTACCACTCGGTTGATATTTAAATACGGTCTTACACTGCTGGTTACTTTATTTTTATTTATTTTTTATTTATTTTTTTTTGCGATACGCGGGCCTCTCACTGCTGTGGCCTCTCCCGCCGCGGAGCACAGGCTCCGGACGCGCAGGCTCAGCAGCCATGGCTCACGGGCCCAGCCGCTCCGCAGCATGTGGGATCTTCCCGGACCGGGGTACAAACCCGCGTCCCCTGCATCGGCAGGCGGACTCTCAACCACTGCGCCAGCAGGGAAGCCCTGGTTACTTTATTTTTGATCAGCTTTATTGAGGAATGATCTCCATATGATAAAATTGGCCAATTTTAAGTAGACAATTCAATGAGTTTTGAAAAAGACAAACATTCATGTGACTCATCACCATAATCATGACGGAGACTATCCCCATTACCCCGAGAAGTTCCCCTGTGCCCCTGTGAAGCCAAGTCCCTCCTCCAATATGCCCACCCCGAGACCTCACTCCAGGTAACCACTGGGCTGTTTTCCGTCACTATGGTTCTGCCTTTTCTAGCTTTCATGTAAATAGAATCATACCATATGTACTCTTTTGTGTCTGGCTTCTATCACTCAGCACAGTGTTTTTCAAATTCATCCCCATTGTTTTGTGTGTCAGTAATTCTTCCCTTTTTATTGCTGAGTAGTTTTCTATTGTATGAATGAACCTCAATTTATTTATCAGTTGGTGGACATTTGGGTTGCTTCCAGTTTTGAGCCATTATGAATAAAGAGGCTATAAACACTCTCGTACAAGTTTTTACGTGAACATATGTTTTCATTTCTCTTGAATAAATACCTAGAAGTGGGATTGCTGTGTTGTATGCTCTGTTTTAACTCTATAAGAAACTGCCAAGCTGTCTGTTCTACATTCTGGCTAGCACTTGATACTTCAGTCTTTAAGTTTAGCCATTCTAGCGGGTGTGAAGTGGATCTCACTGTGGTTTCAGTTTGCATTCCCCTAGTGAATTTCCCTGTGCTCAGGTTTCCTTTGTTGAAGTGTCTATTCAAATCTTTTGTCCATTTATTAAAAAAATGGGTTGTTTTTGTTCTTCGTGAGTTGTGAGAGTTCTTTATATATTCTAGACACGAGTCCTTTATCAGGTATTTTTTTTTGGTCGGCTTTAAAGTATCTTCTCCCAGCTTTATTGAGATGTAATTGATATATGACACTGTGAAAGTTTAAGGTGTGCAGCATGCTGATTTGATACATACATATTGCAAAATGATGACCACCACAGCTTTAGCTCACACCTCCATCCCATCCCATAACTACCATTTCTTTCCTGTGGCTAGAACGTTTAAGACTTACTTTCCGAACTACTTTCAAGGATGTGCTAGAGTACTATTAACTGTAATCACCATGCCGTACATTGTATCTCCAGAACTTATTTATCATAAAACTGGAAGTGTGTACTCTCTGACCTTGTTATCAGCTAAACATCAAATCGGTTGTAGTATCATTTTTTAAACATCTGGGTACTGTCATTGAGATAAAATTACAGTCTACTCAGAGGCAGCTGTCTCTTAGGACCTATAAACTATAAATATGAAAATACACCCTAAGTACAACACAGAGTAGGGTGGGTTATAAAACTAAAGGAAGAATTTAACATATTGGTGAAGATTAAACAATGATCTTAACTACGCTGAGAAAAGGACCTACATTTCCTTACTTTGTATCTCATTATCAGGTATTATTTATTTTTGTAAACAACTTCTCCCATACTGGGGGGAGGGGTGGGAAGTGGAAGAAAGTTTTAAAACTTGATGAAGTCCAATTCATGAAATTAAAAAGAAATTATTTGTAGTTTTTGCATCATAAATCTTTGCCTAACCCAAGATTCCAAAGATTTTCTCCTATAATTTCTGCTGGAAGTTTTATAGTTTTAACTCTTATAATTAGGTCTGTGCTCTATTTGGACTGTATGTATGGCATACAGTAAGAGTCAAGGTTTACTTTGTTGTTATTGGGCTTTTTGGCATGTAAATATTTAATTGTTGTAGAACCATTTGTTGACAAGGCTATCCCTTTCACCCCTTGAATCAGCTTGGCAGCCTTGTCAAAACTGCATTGACCATATGTGAATGGGTCTATTTCTGGACTCTATTCTATTCCATTGGTCTAAAAAGCTACCACATACTACCTTGGTTACTCTAGCTGTAATTGAGGGTAAATCTTGCAATCAGGTATTCTTAAGTCCTCCAACTTAAGCTTTCTTTGTCAAAATTGCTTTTGGGTATTCTAGGCCCTTTTTATATCCATACAAATGTTAGAATCAACTTTATCAATTTCTACCAAAATCTGGTGGGATTTTGATTAGGATTACTTGAATGTATAGATCAGTTTCAGGATCTTAGCAATACGAAGTCTCTGATCCACGAGCAGGGATCACCCTGTTTATTTATGTCCTCTTTAATTTCTTTTAGCAGTGCTTTAGCTTTTATTGTACAGATCTTGCCTGTATCTTACTATGTTCGTTCCTAAATTATTTCGTATTTTTTTATGCTACTGTAAATAGTATTGTTTTAAAATTTCAATTTCTGGCTGTTTATCACAAGAATATCAAAATACAATTATTATCATATACTGACCTTTTATCCTACGACCATGCTAAACTCATTTATTAACTCTAGTAGATTCATTAGGATTTTTAAACATATGACCATGTTTTATGTGAATAAAAACACCTTTAGATCTTCTTTTCTAATCTGGATTATTAACATTTCTTTTTCTTGACTCACTGCACTGGCTAGGATCTCTAGCACAATAATGAATAAATGTGAGAGTGAAGATCCTTGTTATTTTCCTGATCCTAGGGAAGATGCATTCAGTCTTTTACCATTAAGTAAGATTTTAGCTGTAAGTTTTCTCATAGAATTTCCTCAGTTGAGGAAATTCCCCTCTATTTCTTGCTATTCCTTGCTAACTGAATTTTCTTATCATCATGAATAGGTGTTGAATTTCATCAAATGCTTTTCCTGTACCTATAAAGATGACCATACAGTTTTAAGTCTACTAATACAGTAGACTGTACTAATTGAGGATGGTATGTTAGCGCAGTCTTACATTCCTAGGGCCGATCCCACTGGTTATCCTTTTATATGCTGAGGATAAATAATAAGAATGACAGTAGTTGTCACTTACTTAGAATGTACTCTATGCCATGCACCTTTCTAATCTTTCATATTTTTAACTAAATTAACATCCAACATGCTTAATAAAAAGGGTATTAATGCTATCATCACAACATACAAGAGGAAACTAGGGCATTAGAGAGGTAAATTAGCTTGCCAAGGATTATGCTGCTTTTAAGTGGAAGGGCTAGAATTTAGACCTTGGTAATCTGACTTCAGAGCCGGTACTCATAACTACCTTATTTTATTATCTCTTATCTGGGGTGGTCTGTTTTGTTTTTTTTTTTTCCTGCCCAGCATGATTCACTCCCACTTACTTCGTTTAGGAAAAGAACTGACTCTCCCGAAAAAAGTGAGTTCATGGCACACGGTGAGTCAGTTATAATACCCCATCCCCTGGGTCACAAAGATTGGTCAATGGATACGTGTTTTAAGTTGAACCAGTTGAAAACTCTGCCTAAAATTTTTCTAACTAGGAATGGTGAGAAAGACTGTTTCTCCTCTTTGGTTAGACGACTGTAGAGATGTACGGTCATGGTTTAGTTTCATGGAGAAAATCCACGTATAAAAGGAGAGAATGAACCTAAGCTAAGAGAGTGAAAGAGAAAGACAGACCATAGACACAACACACAAACAGGCATACAGACACAGACACACAGGAAGAAAGGGAGAGGGGGAGGTGGGCAGAGAATATGCCCTGGAGGTGCTGACTCCCCAGTTCAAGTCTCTGAGGTTCCCAACATCTCCAGCATTTCTTTTGTGAGCTACTCTCCACTAAGTATCCTTAAGACAAACCTTTCCTTTTTCACACCTGCTACAGTCTGGTATGGCTTACTCCCTCATCCTGAAGTTTTTGTCCAAATGTCACCTACTCTTTGAAGCCGATCATAATCCAACCCTGGAATGCCTTATTTTCCTTCCTGCTCTATTTTTTTTCCCCATACTACTTATCAATTTATAAAATACTATATGCTTTACTGATATGTTTTTACTGCTTCCATCCACTAGAACAGAGGCTGGCCAACTACAGCTCACAGACCAAATCTGGTCCATCACCTGTTCTTGTAAATAAAGTTTTATTGGGTCTCAGCCACATCCATTCATTCCTGTACTGTCTATGGCTGTTTTCATGCTACAATGGCAGAGCTGAGTAGTTGTGATAGAGACAATCTGATGTGCCACGCCTAAAACATTTGCTATCCAGTCCTTTACAGAAAAAGTTTTCTGATCCTGCACTAGTATGTAAGCTCCACCATGGCAGAGATTTTCACCTGTTTTGCTCACTGCTATATTCCTGGTACCTAGAACAACACCTGGTGCATAGCAGGTACTCAATATTGGTTCACTGCATAAAATACAAAGTAGAAATTCCCTGAAAAGTACTTTTGCTAAGCTTAAAATTTCAAAGTTTGTCTGGTTTCTGATTCTTTACACAAATACCTGAGATTTTTATAGTTAGGCAAATATCTCCTTTCCATATCTTTACTGCACTTAAAAAAAAAAAAAGCATTCTCTCCCATTTACCTGGAAATACAACTGTCTTACACTTTTCAGTTTCTCCTGAGAGCTATCCTCCAATATCTTTCCTTGGTATACACACCTAGCTGATGCCAAAACCAAAAGGATTTGTTGCCAGCCTGGATTTGAGGTAAAAGAGAAGAGTCAAGGATATGATCAGGGTTTTTAGCATAAGCAAATGGAAGGGTAGGTATACCATTTACTGATATGGGAGATTATCCACTGGGGTGGGGGTAGTTCCAGGGAGATCATCAGGTGTCCCCTCTTAGATATGCTCCGTTTGAGATGCCTACTCACTATCCAAGTGAAAGTTTCGACTAGACATCTGGATGTGTGCATCTGGCTTCAGGAAAGAGATTAGGTTAGAGAGATGCATTTGGGAACTGTAAACATACAACCAGGAATGAAAGCCATGGCAATGGATGAGAAAATTCAGTGACTAGTATAGATAGAGAGCAGAAGAGAGACTAGAAAAAGCTGAAACCTAAGCTGGAAGTGAAGGAAGACCAGACGCTAATGAGTTTATACTCTAGACCTCCAGCAAGGTACAGATCTTAAAAGTACCAGGTATTAGAAAGTAGGATGCAGATGAGGCCCAAAACAGGAAGACTGACTTAAAGTCTGTATTACAAAGTCAGACTTTCAGTCCCCTCCCCTCTCCCACTCAGCCCAATGAATGCCTCCCTCCATCCTAGCAGAAGAATAGAGGTGTTCACTCTCCAGAGGATGAAGCAGGCAGACTCTAGACTTACGGATATAACACCCAAGTGAGGATGGGAGCACTACCCTGAAAGTGACTAAGTAAAAGCCTAGATGCTGAACACTGAAACCTCTGGCTTCATCCCCCGATCAGCTCAGAGAATGCCATCAGTGAGGTGTGTATACTCAAGAAAAATACTGGAGGATTACTCTCAGGAGAAAATAAAAAGTGGGGAATTCCCTGGCGGTGCAGTGGTTGAGACTCAGCGCTTTCGCTGCCGTGGGCCCAGGTTCAATCCGTAGTCGGGGAACTAAGATCTCACAAGCTACACAGTGCTGCTCAAAGATAAAAATTAAAATTAAAAATTAAAAAAAAAAAGTGTAAGACGAACCCAAAGATACCAACATTTGGGGATTCTCCAAAAACTTAGTCCAGCTGGAACACTCTGAGATGAAGCCACCAGCCAACAAAGCCCAACCCAAGGGGTTTTCCTGGTGGTGCAGTGGTTAAGAATCTGCCTGCCAACGCAGGGGACATGGGTTTGAGCCCTGGTCCAGGAAGATCCCACATGCCGCAGAGCAACTAAACCCATGTGCCACAACTACTGAGCCTGCGCTCTAGAGCCCGCGAGCCACAACTATTGTGCCCTCATGCCACAACTGCTGAAGCCCGCACGCCTAGAGCCCGTGCTCCACAACAAAAGAAGCCACTGCAATGAGAAGCCCGCACACTGCAACGAAGAGTAGCTCCCGCTCGCTGTAACCAGAGAAAGCCTGCACACGGCAATGAAGACACAGCACAGCCAAAAATAAAAATAAATAAAATAAATAAATTTATTAAAAAAAAAAATCCCAACCCAAGCACAGAGAACTTCCAATTCGTTCTTTAGTGGCTCACTTTAAATATCAACTCTGCCAAAGATCACCAAAAATGACAAACAAATGAAAAAAGAAAAAAGGAACCTGGATGAAACAGAGAAAAGGCAGGGAGGAGATGAAATTCCCAAAATGTTACAATTACTAAGCTAAAGGAAAAAGTAAATACACTGCAACCATGAAACAAGAAGGAAGTCATATAAAAAGAAATATCAGAGAACAAAAAAGAGCTCTTGGAAAATGTAAATATGAAAAATTCAACGGAAGAGTTAAAAAATAAATTTGAAGAACTTTCCCAGGAAGTGGAACAGAAAAGACAAAGAGATGGAAAATAGTGGGAAAATGGCAATCAGAGAACTGGTCCACAGAGTTTAACACAGAATGTTTTAAAAGAGCAAAGAAAATGGAAGGGGAAAAGAAGGAAATTATTAAAGAATTATTCCAAGGAAAGTTCTCAAAACTGAAAAACATGAATTTCCAAACTGAAAGAGCCCTCCATGAGTCCAGAAAACAGGTAAAAACAAAGCATAATAGCATATGACTGGAATTTTAAAACACTGGAGACAAAAGATCATAAAAACTGAGAGAGAGAGAGAAAGAAGGAAGGAGGGCCATACTGAAACTGTCAAGAATTAGTAGGGCATTAGACATCTTAACAGCTACAAAACAATGAGCAATGCCTTCCATATGCAGAGTGAAAATGACTCTGAACATAGAATTCTAAACCCTGCCAAATTTTTATGCTAAAGATTGAAGATATTTTTAGACAAGTTGTCTAAGAAAGTAAACTATATGGATCATCTATACTATATGGATCATCTGTGAATAATATCTGGTTAGAACCATGTAAACATTCTATTGATGCAGCATGAAATATGACTGTTGACCTGTACTGGGAGAGTGGGGAAGAGGCACCTTGGAGTGTGTGCATGTACATGTGTGTAGCTGTAGGGGAGTTGAAGATGATGACTACTACTTTTGAAATATTGGTCTGTTTATATATATGTCTGCTTCTCGTGAAAAATCCCTCGATCTATTCAGAGAGAGTCAAGCAGAGCAAAGACAAGATTCCCTGTAGTCTTTGTCAAAGACAGTCAGATCAAATCAGAGGTCGGGGGAAAGGCCGAGGGAGAAGTGGATGGCTCTAATAAACATGGGGGAAATCTGAGGATTAAAACACTTCTGAGTGATTAAAAACTCAAAGTCTATGAAGACTAGAACAAATTCGTTTCATAAAATGTGTCCCTTTATATTTGTAGAATATAACAGAAATAGAAAAAAAAAAAGTAACTTCCCAGGCTTTTCCTCTCTATCAAATTACGTACTCCTAATTATTTGTTTGTTTTATGCTATTGAATTGCTATGCACCTACACACATACATATGTAAAATATATACATGTATAGCAAATATGGTTTCCCTCCAAATGCTAAGTTCACGTACAGCCTTGATTGTAGATCTTTTTACAGTGCTCTACGTATAACAGGGTTGAAAATACGCTTGTTACTAATGTCTTTCTATTTCTCTTCCATCTTTCTTACTCCAGTAAAAGAAACTTCAAAGATATCCATAGGGCTTCCCTGGTGGTGCAGTGGTTGAGAGTCCGCCTGCTGATGAAGGGGACACGGGTTCGTGCCCCGGTCCGGGAAGATCCCACATGCCGCGGAATGGCTGGGCCCGTGAGCCATGGCTGCTGAGCCTGCGTGTCCGGAGCCTGTGCTCCGCAACGGGAGAGGCCACAACAGTGACAGGCCCGCGTACCGCAAAAAAAAAAAAAAAAAAAAGATATCCATAATCCTGCCTTACAAGATTGGAAAGGAGAGGTCTTTATTTTTAGAACACAAAAATCTTATTTTTAAGGATCTAAAATTAAGACGAAGGAGACAACCAACTACATAATTATCTTTGCTAAAAACACTGACATTTACAAAAAGGAGCAAGGTTAGAGCAAACCGCCCATTCATTCACATGTAACTGACTTAATAACCATAAACATTATTTTAGATATATAATAACTAGTTTAAAACTCATTTCCATCCAGGACAAGTGCTAAACTGGCATTGATTTTTGTGGTTTATAAGGTAGAGTACAAAATAAGAAACCTCAGCGCCACCAGCTTGTTGATTTTCAAGTAAGGCTTGTCAAAATGCAAATGTTTAGTGGACTAGCAGTGCGGAGCACAGTGCATGGGAAGATGTGTCCATCCACACTGAGTGCAACATGTTCCATCAGGTCTACATTATTCCATGTTCCAGCACTCTAAGGAAAAGGCAGTAACTCATCTTCAAAAACTCTGAAGTACAAGCAAAAGATACACCCATTTATAAAATCTAGTAAGCCAGGGCACATCCTGAATTGCAACTGGAGAATCCAATCTCTTTGCCATAAAAACACAAAAGGTATCTTGGAAAGAAAGTGAAATTACGGTTACAATGTCCAGGACAATCTGCATTGTATGCATGTCATGCAACGTGACCAACAATGTAACTAAACAGCTGCTTTAAAAAAAAAAAAAAGCTTAAAACTCAAGAACTGAATTTCCCCTGGTTATAGTAACAACGTAAGGAAGACACAGAAGGAAAACTGAAAGATCACTAACAACCTTAAAAATAGTGTTACATGACTTATAAGTAAAAATATTTTGAAAATAATGGATAAAATACATGATCTGGTAACTATATTAACAAAAATATAAGTGCATGAAATAAAATAATCTATCATTAACTTAAAAACAGTTACTCTTATTTTTCACAAAGGCATGCACGCAAAACTTCTTGCATGTTTTTAACCTTTGAAGTAATTCAGTGGAAAACTAATAAGTGGACATAATGCAAAAGGGTTGTTTTCTTAAGCAGATTTTTTTCAATTTTGACTAAATTTGGTCAGAAATGCTACCGAATAAGAATGACCTAACTAAATTTAAAAATTGCTAATTTATCTCAAAAGAAAAACTTTATCCCTAGTCTTCACTTCACTTTATACTTCTTTCATGGCTAACATACTTAAAAATGTATATCCGTATATAAACTCAAGAACAGCACAAGACAGAAAGTATTTTGTAATTAGTATGTAATTCTAAAGATATCAAGTTTATCAGAAGTTTTATGGTATTTTTTCTGTTAGAAAATATATTCTATAAAGAACAGAAATGCATCTTCTGACTTGAAAGAAATTAGGTTGCCTTTTTCTGACACCCTTTCTTAGTCCCTTGAAAAAAACTGCACACTGAGCAGACAGCAAACCTATCCACTTAAAAACAAAAATTCTGTAGCAAAATGTCACTAATTTATGGCAACAACTGGGACTGAAATGATATCTAATGAGAATATTCATTTGAAAAGTGGGATTATCTCATAGTGAACACAAGAGGAGCCAGAGTGAACAGTTTATAAGTTATTATCACAAATTGTAAGGCACTTCCTAAGTGTAAAGAAATTTCCTCCCAGGGGAAACCTACCAAATGAAGTATGTTTACTCTATGTCAGATTTTACAAAGATAGTCAAAGGAAACACGACACTAATAACTGTATTTAGAAAATGATGCAGAATACCTACTCTTATTATTTTTTTTTAATTTTTATTTATTTTATTTTTTTGCCTGTGTTGGGTCTGCGTTGCCGCACATGGGCTTTCTCTAGTTGCGGCGAGCGGGGGCTACTTTGCGTTGCACTGCGCGGACTTCTCATTGTGGTGGCTTCTCTTGTTGTGGAGCATGGGCTCTAGGCGCGTGGGCTTCAGTAGTTGTGGCCCACGGGCTTAGTTGCCCATGGCATGTGGGATCTTCCCAGACCAGGGATTGAACCTGTGTCCCATGAATTGGCAGGCGGATTCTTAACCACTGCACCACCAGAGAAGTCCCAGGATACCTACTCTTGTAAACAATTTATCAGGAAGGTGGTGGTAGACCCTTAATTTGAGGATCCCAGCTAGAACTTCAAGATTTCTTTTTGCTTAGCCCGTAATCTTAATTTAGCAAATACAATCAGTCTTTGGGAGGGCTATAGGAACAGGAAGTCTTAATTGGAATTACAGGTCTTTACTAGTAAGTGCCTTTTCTCAACATCTGTCAGCCTCATTACTATGAAAAATCTTAAGATTTGTAAAAACTCTATCCTCTTATTTCAACTTCCTTTCAACCTTTGTGTACTTAATTACTAATTTATACTTGTTCTACACATTTTAACATACATCTTCCTTTATTTTTTGCTTGTATATTTATTCCATTTCTTTTGTGAACACAGTTTCAAGGGCACAGATGTCCATTCCTCTTCTTTTCTTTCAACTCCTTTGCAATGCCTCTCATGTATACACAGTGACTAGTTATTTCCTCCTCCACTTTCCTTTTAAGAAAAATATCCACTGACTGATTGGTGGTGGATAAAATATACTTTGAGTTAAAGTTTAGAAATACTTTTTTAGAATAACCAAGAAACCAAATACGTATTCATAGTAACTTCATAAGAAACCCTCCTCTACCGTGACTCATCCTCAGACAGAGGAGCAGCCCCCTTTCCTAGCTGCCGAGACAAACCCAAGCCAGTAAAGATGTAGACGTAGAGAACGGACTTCAGGACATGGGGTGGGACGGGGAAGCTGGGGCCAAGTGAGAGTAGCATTGACGTGTATACACTACCGAATGTAAAATAGTTGGCTGGTGGGAAGCAGCAGCATAGCGCAGGGAGATGGGTTCGGTACTTTGCGATGACCTAGAGGGGTGGGATAGGGAGGATGGGAGGGAGGCTCAAGAGGGTAGAGATATGGGGACATGTGTGTGCGTATGGCCGATTCCCTCTGTTGTGCAACAGAAACTAACACAGTATTGTGAAGCAATTATACTCCAGTAAAGATTAAAAAAAAACAAAAACCCAAACAGCCAAAAAAAAGATTTCCATGCAAGAAGTGGTTATCAATGCCCAAACAAAAGCTATGAACTTAACTCAAGGTCTTATTTGTCTGATTTAACACAACTATCAACAAGCTAAATTATTAGCTTCCTCAGCTAAAACTTCTAAATAATAAAATTAATGAAGAAGGGAAAACCAGGATGGTTTCCCAAAATGGTTAATAGCGTAACCAAAAAAGAGAAGAGAGTTTTGACATCAGAGTAGGAGCAAACTCAGAATTCCATTACTTTTCAGAACAACAGTCCATGTTCACAGCAACAAAAGTATCAAGAAAAAGACTCAAATGGGCACAAGGTCCTGTACGTAAAAACTTGAGAAAGTCTGCAATAGCAACATCTCTTATCTGAAATACTTTTAAACCATTTTAAGGTAGTACTTTTATGAAACATGCTTTTGTTATCTGGAAAATATTTGGAAATCCATAATTCCAGGGATGGTAGATAAATGAGGTATTACTTAAACAGGACTTTTAAAAGCCTGTAATATTTGAAGCCACAGTCCCTTTTAACTCTGGGTTAAGTTCAAACAGCAGAGTTATTACAGTATCAACCAGAATATTTCTGATATGATAGAAATTATGATTTTTTTGTTAAATATATTTAACAATACAGAATATAAACCACAGTAATCTTCACGAATAACCACTATTAAATGTCATTTTAGAACACAGCTCTTTATTATAACTACCAATAATTACAGAGGTAGAGTTCTATCAGTAGTTGTAAAAATGTCACCATTTCAAGACAGTCATAGCTCAAATCAAGTCGAACATAACCTGATAAAAAATAATCTTCTGTTTTAAGAACTGTGGTTAATGTTTAACCATATGACCCTCCCCCCCCCACAATCCCCCAATTTTCCTAAAATCCAGACATAAATTCATGCCTTGTGCTCCCTCTGCTGGCTATATAAGCTATAGTTAATCCCATTCTTGGGAGATATTTTGTACAATGCAATCCTATTAACAACACACTGAAAGGCAATGGTACATTATATGTGGGATCTTAAAGATATAATACAGCTCCCTCCTTTGGGCTTTGAGGAAAAATAAAAACATAACTTGACAAAGGTCACACAGCGTACCGAGAGACAGAATAATTCTGGTCTGACTCCTAATCCAGTGTTCCTCCTATTCCGTAACAATGTCAATGTCTTCATGTACAAGACTATATTTTGCTACAAGTACCTAAAATCTGAAGCTTGATATCTTTGGGCCACACACAGATTTTTCACTGAGCTGTAATTACAACTGGTAAGAGCATCTGACCAATATTCACTGCAGACATACGAAGAGTGCCCCTGATTTTAATTTTCTCAGTGCCCAATTAAAAATGAAAGCTTTAGGGAACAGATAGTTTATTAAAAACAAGAACCTGTTTAATTTCTTTTAAAATTTAATCTAAAGTGGGGAGGTTAATACTTTCCTTACTTTTAGTTGAATAAGGTATATGACCTATGCCATAAATGTTCCCAAAGAATAAGTTAGTATTTAATTCCAATTGACTTTTGTAGAATAGATGTAGCATAATTATTTGTCAAGTAGTCTGTGTGTGGAAAACTGGAAATACTAGCTCTAGTCTGATAACAATACTATTTAGATAGACACAAACAGTCTGGGATTAAAGAATCTAATCTATTCAGACAAAAAGTAAATATTTATTAAGCTAGAATATACAAGTCTATCTTTGCAGGGAAGAGACATTTGTTTCTTGATGAAAGATATAAATTGTTATCTAAATCAAGAACAATTTTTATTCAAAGTCAAGTTTAAATTCTGTGCTCCTTCTGAAAACAGAAAACTAAAGGCATCAGCGCCCATCCTTGTTCTCTGGCAGTGACTGGTTGTTATTTTCATGGAAGGGAACCATGTTAAAGTATTTAAATAAATAGGAAAATAGTGTTGAAATGAATACATTTCTCAATTACCTACTGGTAACCAATTTGGACAGTACAAACAACAAATGTCAACATTTTAGAAATGAGAAAGTAGCCTGGGTTAAATCCAGCCTTAAGGAATTTAGGGAAAACTGACAGATGAATGTAAATTTTAACCTTGCACAATTTAAATAATGTGATAAACCTGTTACCCAGGGCTCTATAGCTATCATCATATAATATTTATGGATATTGATTTTTCAACTGAAATGCCAGATAAAAATTACCTTGTTTTTGATGTTATAAGGAAAGGCATTTAGAATAATTCAGATACACTTCTGTCCTCCACTTTCTAGCGATGTGAACTTGGTTACTTAACTTTTCTGAGACTCAATTTCCTTACATATGGTGGTGATGATGGTGAAAGCTACTGAACAAGAATTCCTGTGATGACTAAATTAATTCAATTAGTGTAAAAACACTTAATAGGGAGTCAAAGGAAAAAGCCACCAGTCAGTTCCAATTGATTATTGGCATGGAGAAATGTGGGCCCTGGGTTACCAGCTATTCCATTTATCTGTTATGTTTTAGCAACAAATGCTAACTTTTTAAACATACTGTGCAAAACCAAACACAGTACCTCTCTGGGCTGAATCCAGACCGTAGTTTCTGTTTTGGAGAATCACTGGAAATGCCACATGTCATGAAACTGAGCAAGGCATCGGGAGTCAAGGCTGTGTTGGGGTTAGATGGATGTTCTAGAAGAAAGAGATGTGCTCCGGCAGGAAAAGTCAAGGGTAGAGGTTAAGAAGATTTTATGAGAACAACTCAAAGCAAAAAGTGTGCTTTTCCTGGCAAACCATAGTTTTGAGATAGCTCAGTACTATACTTACATTCCAATTTAAAATCTTTGATTTTTGTATAAATGCATTTCCATTTAATCCCTGATTCTCCAGTAAAGAGAATATGTTCTATCAGAAATAGATCAGTTGGTTTATGGTAGAATCCAAAGTCTCTACAACATAACATTCATATGTCCAGGATACAGTATAAAATTACTGAACATACAGTCCTGGCTAGAGGTATATCAATTTTATTGATCTTCTCAAGGAATGATTTCTGGTTCTACTGACTTTCTCTTCTGCTTTTCTGTTTTCTATATCATTGATTTCTGCCCTTTATTATTATCTTTTATTTCCTCATTTTGGTTTAATCTGCTCTTCTTTTTCTAGTTTCTTAAGGTGAATACTGGGGTCACTGATTTGAGACCTCTCTTCTTTTCCAACATAAGCATTTTAAGTTATAAATTTCCCTCTCAATATTGATTTAGTGGCATCCCACACATTTTGATTTGTTGTATTTTCATTTAGTCTAAACTACTTTTTAAATTTCCCCTGATCCATGGGTTGTTCAAAGGTATGTTTTTAAATTCCCAAATATTGGGGGATTTCCCAGAGAGCTTTCTATTATGATTCCTTTATGGTGAGAGGATATGCTTTCCATGACTGGAACCCTTTTATTTAAACTCACTGAGACTTGTTTGACGGCACAGAATATGGTCTTTTTTGGGGAAAATTTGTGAATTAGTTTTATTCTAAGTTAATATTAAATTTGGAAAAATCTGTAAGTTCTATCTCTCACCTAAATGAAATACAATAAGAAATTAGACCTTTAAGAAAAAGCACCATATTCAGAAAAAATACCTAGTAAGACTTGAAATACATTTTCTCTTTTTTTCCTTTCAGTATAAAGCCTTCAGCAGGTAAATACTATTAATTTCAGCATGAATCACGATCTACTTAAAAGAAATGGTTTAGGGCTTCCCTGGTGGCGCAGTGGTTGAGAGTCCATCTCAGAGATCTATGTGTAAGTTTAGTATCTAAGCCAGAGGGGGAAAAGAAAAGATATCTCTGTTCAGTTTTTGCATTTATATAAGGCCCTAGAAAGTCCAGTCTAGGCCCCAATAGCATTGCAAGCTAACACTTTAAACCATTTTCACCCACTGATATTGTGGCATGAGTCAAGTTTATCACGTTAACAAGTCAGGGTCATAGCAGGACTCTGATGGTCTGGAACGTAGCTCTGGCATGTTCTGATTGGGAATATGGTCTTTCTTGATAAATGTTCCTGTGTGCAAATGAGAAGAAAGTGTATTGGGATGTTATTGGTTGGAGTACTCTACAAATATCAATTAGGTCAAGTTGATTGATAGTGTCGTCTGAGTCTTCAATATTCGTGCTCATTTTCAGTCTACTCCTTCTATCAACTATTGAGAAAGAGATATTTAAATCTCCAACTGTAACTGCGGATTTGTCTATTTCTCCTTGCAATTTTATCAGTGTTTTGCTTCATGTATCTTGAAGTTGCTATCTATTGGGTATGAACATTTAGGATTCTACCAGTCCTCTTGATGAATTGACTCCTTTATCATTATGAAATGGTTTCCTTTATTCCTGGAGAGTCTATGCTCTGAAGCCACTCCCTCTTGCTTTTGACCAGTGCTACTGATGGGGTTAAGTTTATGTCTATCATGTTGCTGTTAGTTTTCTATTTGTCCCGTCTCTTCTTTTTTCTTTCCCTTTTCCTTTTTTTCTGTCTTCTTTTGGATTAATTGAGGGTATTTTGTGAGTCCACTTGTTGATTTATTAGCTATAATTCTGAGCAGTGGTCAAGAAATTCTCTTAGAATAGTAAGCTGTGATTTTCGCAGGGATCGCTTCCTTTTGTTTCCCATCTCTCAGGGATTCGTTCTTTTATTGCCTCATGCTCAATGTCTTGAAAACCACTGTTTCATATATTTTGTCTGTTTTGTTGTTGTTTCAGGTAGAAGGGTAAGTGCACCCTCTGCTACTCTATCTTGGTGGGAAGTGAATAGTGATTTTTAAATATTTATAGGAAAAAAACACATAGTTTTACAAATTTTATATAGAAACTTAAGGAATATTGGAGAAAACCAAAGAATTTTAATCTAATATTTTTCCTTACTTAAGCTGTGATTGTACAATTTTTCCCACCTCTAATAATCATGGTATTTTAAATTTCACCCTGATTTCTCAAATATGACACTGAGTTCACACTTAGTTCAATCTGTGTGGAAACTGTACTCCCTCAAAATAATCCCACTAATTACATGCCTTGTACTAACTCTACTTTATTTGCACTACTAGTCTCCTTTGTAGATTATAAGTGCCAGTCATTCCTAGTCTTTTTCATTATTCTTCATTGTAGAAATCAACATACTAGGTACTCTCTACTTTTTCAGATAATGTTGTGACACCATTAGGGAAGACGAACACTACAAAGCAGTTTTACATTTCTAGTTCAAGTCCATCACCCCCTACTTCATTCCACACACTGTTCATTGTTCTGCTCATCATTTCCTGAATACACCATGCCTTTGTTCACACTAACCTCTTTGCCTTTACATCCCTTTCCTACAAAAATCTGCCTCGCAAATTTCTACTCACCCTTCAAACTTAGAAAAAACATCAATCACGTTTTCTAGTTAGTTGTATCCATGTTTATTTCCCTCACTAAAATATGAAGTTCTTGAGCATGGAATAATTCACTTTGGCCTCCCTGGTACCTAGCATAGTGCCTATGTATTTAACAGATTCTCAAAAAGTGGTTCTTTAAATAAAATATCTAAGAATAAACCTACCTAAGGAGACAAAAGACCTGTATGCATAAAATTATAAGACACTGATGAAAGAAATTAAAGATGATACAAATAGATGGAGAGATATACCATGTTCTTGGATTGGAAGAATCAACATGGTGAAAAAATAATTTGGGAGGCAGCATGTCATGGACTTAATGTATGTGTCCCTCCAAAAGTCCTGTTGAAGCCCTGACCCCCAGTGTGGCTGTATGTGGCGTAAGGAAGTAACTAAGTCTAAATGAGGTCATAAGGGTGGGGCCCTGATCGGAGAGGATTATTGTCCTCAAAAGAAGAGACATGAGCTCCCTCTCCCTCTCCCTCCAGGTGGGCACAGAGAAGAGCTCACATGAGCACACAGCCTGAAGGCAGCCATTTGCAACTCAAGAGCAGAGCCCTCCTCACCAGACATCAATCCTGCTAGTACCTTGATCTTCAATTTTCAGTCTCCAGAAGTGTGAGAAAATAAATTTCTGCTAAATAAGCCACCCAGTCTATGAGATTTTGTTATGGCAGCCTGAGCTGACTAATGCACATAGGGAGGTGGTTAAGATGAGGCAGTTCCTCTCTCCCAACCAGAAGGCAGGTTAGCGTTCTTGAGTCTCAAGGACCAGCAGTAGGAACTCTCTCTTCTGTTTAAAAAGAAATTTATTTCTGTCTTTCCTCTGGAGGGCTATACTTGAAAACAGTGCTGCTATTTCACCCTTAGCCACTGCTACCACACAACTCACTCCAAACCAAGAAGATCAGACATTCTATAACCTGGTGTATAAGGTTAGAGTTTATAATTACTCCAGCAATATATATATCTCAGAGGTATGGGGATGATCACAGTGCTTCTGAAATAACTGTCCTTTACAAAAATAAAGCTAAAGAAAGAATAAATAAAGTGGAGAGAGGCTCTGGTTTTGGATGGGGTAGTCAGAGAAGGCTTCACTGAGGAAGTAATATTTAAGTAAAGACCTGAAGAAAGTGAGGTTGTGAATTGAGTAGATATCTGGGGAAAGAGCATTCTAGGAAAAAGTAATAATAAATGTAAGTGGACCAAAGAAGGGCATGTTCAAGTTGCATTACTGGTAACAATCTCAAGAACCTCTCTAAAGAATTATTTAAAGCATAAAAGATCTAAAACACATCATTATTTTTAGTTGCCAAGGCCACACCCCACCCCCAGCAAAAACTAAGTTTAACTTTTTTTTTTTTTTTTTTACCTAAAACAGAAAATTAAATGATTATTCTTCAGCCAGCAGTCTGCTGCAGAACAGGAACTGGATTTGAAAACCACAATCCTACTGAAAACATTTTTAAGACTTACTTGAATACAAAATGAGAGTTACTGTATTCAATAATATGACTGTGACAATCAATCCGTCTACCTCTGGCAGAGATAGATAGAAGGTGAGATGTGAGTTGTATTATATTAAAGCTGGAATGCAAAACAGTTTTCCAAACTTATTTCTTTAATTACTGAATTGTCGTTACAAAGAAAAGGCAGAAAGCTACCAGCAACATCAGTATTTGTTACTTTAAATTAGCTTAAATTGAAAACATGCTAACCACCAATATATAAATAGTCGTGGTGGCTGTAGTAATCATGGGAAAAACGATAATAGCAGAATTTGGTTGCTTAGTATGTGACATCAGCATTGTGCTAAGTGTTTTGCATACATCATCTCATTTAAATCTGACCTCAACCTAGAGAGGCAGGTTCCCCTATTATCCCTATCTTACTTGCTCAAGATTACCAGCTACTCAGCGGCAGAACTAGCAGTCAAGTCTAGGCCTGACTCAACACCTAAGCATCATGTTATGGAAACGCCACGGAAACGCCAATATCTATAAATCAACCTCAGTGATGGGTCCTGCTAGTCAGGGCCAGAATCTGATACAACTACTGACACTTTATTTTGTTAAGGAATATTATGGTGTAGCGCTCTCAAAGCTCAGGATTTTAATGCTTCCTATCTTTATGATCTATCTATGAATGAACTCCAAGTAAATATTCAATAATAATGTGAGAACCATATGTCCTGATTTGCCCAGGACAGTCCCAGTTTATACGTTTTGTCCCACTGGAACTATCAGGCAGAGTTCCCTTTCACTCTATTAAGTGTCTTGGTTTGAATGATAAATTCCATGGTCATCTACTTCATAATCACTTCATTTTTGCTCCACCCATTCACTGTCTTCCTTATTAAACAATGAAACACAGTAAACTGCCACCACTCTTTCTTTTGGGGGCGTAAGTTCATGAGATCTTTTCTTCTAATCGGAGTGTTGGCTTTCTCAACATATAAGTACAACTTTGTTCTTGTCTCCAAATGGTCCCACAACTCTTTCCCAATTTATATGTCTGATCTCATCTCCTCCCACACCCTGTCCCATTCTCTATTCTTGTCTCCTAAATGAACCTTTTGTCTTTCTCGCCTACTCTTGCCTATATCTTCTTTCATGCCACCCCCTACGCTTGGAACAACCTACTAATCCGCCAAATCTCTTAACTCAAATCACTTTTTAAGAGTCACTTTAGTTAGTAAAGCCTACCTGAGACCACCCATGCACCCACCTGTCCTATTTATGGACTGAATCCATCCGATTCAAATTTGAATTGTTTTTGTTATTACAGTACTATAAGGTTCACCATACTCACTGACATCAAAGAGTATGTGAATCCTGACAGACTTCACAACTTAAAAGTAAGGCTTTTAGATATATCTACATCTATTAACCAAAAAGAATGCACAATCCAGACGGATCTTACTAAAAATTATAAATGAACCATTGCTTTTAGAGGATACAGGGACAAAAAGTGATATGTGGATAATATGATTGTCAAAAAGAAGACCACAGTCACTGGTAATACACAATAAAAAAAATTACTCTTAGGCCTCGTGGGGAAAAAAATCGGTGAATTGGAACACTGGTCCTACCCTGCTGCTATCACCTACAACTCGCCCAATTCTGAACACCAGAGCTCTGTTCGTCCACACTGACAATAAGGACAGAGATATCTGCTACAGAGAAAAATCAGAAAAACAAAATGTCCCACAAAAAACCATCTCTTTTAGGCCAAAGACTAGTGGTATTTAGTGAACCAGTCTAATGAATTAATGTATAATAACTCTCATTTTCATATTATTTTTTCAGTGGTATTTTACATTCAAGGAGGAAGATAATTAGTTCTAGGTAATATTGTAACTTTTGAACATCACAGTTTGTCTAAAACAACAATGAATTAAAATTCAAGGCTGAAACGACAACACCAAAAAGATATTTTTAATGAGATAACATATCTAAAAAGAAAATGAAAACTAAACTCTCCTCAGAAAAATATTTGAATAACAAATATTAATAAGCAAGGAAATAACTACTGCATTTATACAAGTATAGGTTATCGGAAGAAATGTCATTTGATTGTGTAAGAGGGAAAATCAGCTTCTGTAAATACACGAAATCAGAAAAGGCACCTCCAGAACCAGATTAGGAATACCATGATAATACATACAGCATAATACATAGCTTCATTATGCTAAAGAATGCTGTAGTACATGTGATGGGAAAGTGAGTTCTATGGTTTTGGTTATGGGGAGGTATGTCAAATTTCCACATGCTGTAAACAAATAAGGCCACATCACCTTCTGAAAAGGCTACTTATTGATTCTTTTTAATTTTTCAAGTTAAAGAACACTGACTCATATAAGTATGTACATTCCCCAATACATAAAAAGCAGTGATTCAAGCCATGTGCCAACAAATTCAAATCCAAGACTACAAATACACCAGAGCTGAGCTAGTTAACAAAGCAACAATTTTAAGAGTTCATTTTACTGTTTGGGCTAATATTCCCATGACAGCAGAACAAAACCACCACCATTTTGGCTGTAAAAGGCATTGCAAATTGAAGCCAAACTGACTTCGGTCTCACTTAAAGAAAAGATATATACGTGAGTTACATTTACAAGTTTGCAACCAATGCCTCTGAGTTTAGTCACAATTCTAGCTCAAGTGGATCATCTTTCAGTGGAACCACAAGTAATTAATGTATATAGATCCACTGTATAAACAGGTTACTATTATCATTATTATATTCACAAGAGGAAGGGAGGGACTAGAAAACCGGACAGTGAGAGTAAAATAAAATCTCTAAACCATGGTAACAGGAAATACCCCATCACCATAATCACACCAAGAGTCATGCAAAATTTGGTAGATTGGATACCTCTTGCATTTGCTGCTTAGTGCCAGGCACAAAAATCAAGGCAGCACTTCTTGAGAAAGAATATTAAAAAAAGGAATGAGAGTCAAAGCTCTTTCCTTTCCTTTCCTATCACGACACATTGCCTCAATATCTTGCCGGCTACAGTAATATGTTGTTATGCAAGACAAGAAAACAGCAAGAATTAAAAAGCCACAGAACAGATGATTGCCCGTTGTGTCTTACTGACCCGTATTTAATCCACAGTGATGCTCTCCACCTGACCACTGAAGGACAGTAAGAGGAATCTTGAGGCTATTACACAATCTTCTGAACTGCGAACAATATTCCCCAAATGCACTTTTTTCACTGCACACTCGGAAATAAATTTACCTGCAGCTATTTATTTACTGGTTTTAGATTAATTTGTTAACCTTTCTTTTATTTTCTAACATTTTATAGAAATGCTACTGAAATGTTATTATATGTACTTGCATCCCTACCTTCAAACGTGATTTTGGAAGTTTAGGACCAAAGGACATTACGTATACCCTAAAAGGTGGACCCACTGCAACAAGACACACACTGCTCTTTGCCCAGACTCCCAGTGCTGCCACAGGCACTGCATGCCAGGACGTAGAGCCCATACAGTAAAACTGCTACTGCCATGCATGACAGGGACCTGAGCTTCCTATTGGCTTCTAGTATGCGCTACCTGAGAATAAATGCACACAGGAAAAGGAACTACTGGTATCAACATGAGATACACCAAGAATAAACTTAAAAATAACAAACATTTTTAAGCTGATGTAAATGTTACCTGTAAAAAAAAATGTACATATATAGATGGTAACTATACTTCTAAATCCCCAGGAAAGCTTCTGCTTATTTGTTTATTCAAAGTTAGAAGGACGACCCAATTGTTAGTCACTAAACAGAGGAGTAACATGGAAGCTATAAGACTTTTAGTCACTATTGGAAATTATATTCAGCTGCTAACTGCACTTATTTTTTCTTTTCCCAGTGGTAACTAAAATGTAAAACATATCCTTTGGGTTACCTTGAAAATATGCCTATAAATGCTTACTTTGTGAAATCTGGTTAAAAGCCTTTTGAGAATAGCTTATATCTTTTTTTTACTTTGAGAAGGAAAAATTATCAAACCTATAGCAAAAATTAAAACCTAACTTAGACATTTGGGATACAACATTATGAAACTTTTATAAGGATTAGTAGCTTTGAAAAACAGGAGACACTGCATGTTTAGAGAGTAGAAACCAGACTAAATGGTACCTACAGAATTTAGAGAACCAAGAAACACAGTTCTGAGTTTCTTCTGTTTCTACAGTCCACAGTTCAAATTTGAATTTTAGCCAGTTTTATAAACTATCTCCAAGTGAAATTTTGAGCGGGTAGAGAAGTTCAAGAATTTAAACATAAATAGTTTAAAATGTATAATCATCAAATAATATTGGATTTGTATTGGGCTCTAAGATGGGCTGAAATGATTTCAAGGGCAAAGTTACTTAATAAAATCATACTATTATTAAAAGGCTTCTTGGGAGGCAGTATAAGGTTACCAGTGTAGCTTTTACAGCTAGAATAATCTCAGTTTCAATACTGGCTTTACCATCTTCTAGCAAGGTACTAAACTCCTCTGTGCATCAGTTTCCTCATCTATAAAATTGAGATAATATTAACTACCTCACAGAGTTGCTCTGAGGATAAAAACAAAAATAGTTAATAGGGACTTCCCCGGTGGCACAGTGGTTAAGAATCCGCCTGCCAATGCAGGGGACACGGGTTCGAGCCCTGGTCCGGGAAGACGCCACATGCCGCGGAGCAACTAAGCCCGTGCACCACAACTACTGAGCCTGAGCTCTAGAGCCTGCGCGCCACAACTACTGAAGCCCCTGCACCTAGAGCCCGTGCTCCACAACAAGAGAAGCCACCGCAATGAGGAGCCCGTGCACCGCAACGAAGAGTAGCCCCTGCTCACCACAACTAGAGAAAGCCTGCACGCAGCAACGAAGACCCAATGCAGCCAAAAATAAATAAATAAATAAATATTAAAAAATTAAAAAAAAATAACAGGATTGAACTGAAATTTCAAAATCTCAAAACATAAATTTTTTTTAAAATTGGGAGAGCTATCTATTGAGAATAATTCATTAAGCGCATGTATATAGCGAGACGCATTTCTCACTTTATAATGCTGTGACATTCAGTAAGATGAAACTCTGATCTCCAGAGACTTGGATTCTACTTCTAGCTTGTGTGATCTTTGCCAAACCATTTAACTTCTCCATATTCTCCTCCAATTCCTCATTTTTGTAAGATGGAAATAAATTTGTTGTCAATCTCACTTAGAGGGATAGGATTAGAGTAAATGTCATTCCCACTCTGTGGCCAAACTGAAAAGGATTTACCTTTCTCATCATGAGTACAAGGATTTAGTTACTTACTGCCAGTAGGTGAAACATTAACTTCTGATTTACATCACTGCCTATTTAAATTCTGGAAGTCAAATAAATGTAAGGCTGGAATCGTGACGTGCCAAGGCATGGAGAATGGGTGAAATCACTTTTCTTCCATATATGGGAAACCCTGTATATTTAAGTCTGTTAGACATTCAGTAACCAAGAATATTTCTATAATAAGCAGTTATGCAGGTCTGCATGTCTGAATATGTACATGAAATTCCCTGCAAATGGCAGCCCCAGGGAAAGAGCATCCAACTTGGGGGATTTTGTATCCATTCCAAATCCTCCATACATTGTCTAAACTGCAAGAGAAGTTTTAATTTTGTTGTTTAGAGTGTTCATCTTCGGGAACTCTTGTTACACCTACACATCACAGGTACATTAACTAAGACTTGAGTGCCTCCTTTACCAATGAAATCTATACCAAGAGCATTTGGTGGAAAAAAAGATCTATTACTACTTGGGGGGATCAAATATGACTTTCATATTGTTGTTTCCTTTCTTTCTTATTTTGTTTCCATATGGAAAAATCTTCATGATATCCTTCTTAGACTAAAATTTTACTTATCTGTAATGCGTAACTTTCCTTTTTTTTAATTAACCATTTTAATATCTTCTTTTGGAAGTGTTTTTACATATATGTACATTGAATATTTTCTCGCAATCATTATTCTTACCAGTGTCCTTGGAAGAGCAGAGAATTTTAATTTTCATGAAATCCAATTTACCAGTTAAAAATTGTTTTTTACTTAGTTAATAGGTATCTTTTGTTATATTTTACTGACTTAATCTACGTTTCTTCCCTCTGGACAATAAATTGTACAATGCGACTTGGCGACACTTTAGTGCCAATCACTATGTCATGCTAGTATAACAATTTATTTTGAGAAGGGTTTTAATGTTACTGTTGATCTTCAATAAATCTTACCAATATTCTTATAAGTAACACACTGAAAATATTTTCCTAAATGTTTCCAATTAGGTATAGTGTAATGAATATGTTTGCTTTTCTACTAGGTAATTTTGAATTAAAAAGGAAGTTAAATAGAATTTTTAATACACACAGTGATATATATTTTTTTACTTATCTATATTTCTGAAACTTCATTCTGTTACTACTATGACAGCTACTAGCCTCCACAATTTATTTATGCCAAAGGACAACTTTTCGGTGGGAGGTTGGTAAAGCTTGTAAGAACTATTCTAGCTTCAAATTATTTGAAATGCTGTGTATGATTATGGTGTATAGTATTATGTTTAAATTTCAAGAGACAAAATTTAACGTAAAATAAGCTTACTGCTTCCTCTGAGTTTTTTTCTGCTTAGCTAGAGCCACCAGATAAAATATTTTTGCATTTTTATGAGTCATCTTTCAAACCATGTTGATATTGCTTTGATGGCCATGGTTTACCATATAAATCCAAAAGCTGAGTGGAAATTTTGTAAAATATTTAACTGAGAGCAAAAAAGCAATGCAATTTCACATATTCAAGAATTAAGGAGCCTTCCTTTGGCAGGCAGTTTTACTGCATATCTGTAGAAAGTATGACAAGAATACTTCATTATCTAATGATGCTACCTTGAATGCCATTTTGAAGATACAGTAGCATTAAAACAGGATTGTCATCTTACTGCTTCTGGTCAAGTAATCGCTGAAGAAGTGGTCATTATTAGACTGGGCTAGTCTGCAAAAAAGTTAATTGTAATAAACTAAAAGCATCCGTGCTCATCAAATATGAAGCACCTGTTGCATACTTAAGTATGATATTAGGTCCTAGGGATTAGTGGATAAAAAAGCATATATTTTCTGCCCTCATGGAGCTTAGCGTCTACTCTGAGAGACAGAGAGAGAAAGAACATGTGTGAGAGAGAAAACATAGTACAATATTAAGTATAACAATGGATTTGGGGATAAGGGAAAATCTGAGGAAGGAACAAGTGTAAGAAATACAGAGTTGGGGAAAGAACATCCTAGACGGGGAAGAGCATGTAAAAAGCCTAAAGATGGAAATAGGGTCAGCAAATCCTAGACAATAAAAGAACTGGTGTGGCTAGAGGATGTGCCATCCTCAGGGCAAAGGGAATCCACTGAAGGGTTTCGAGCAAGGAAGAGCAGTAATTGGATTTAGAGTGCCTGAACATGCTTGCTAGGTGAGGCATTAGGGGTGGGAGGGGGAGTGATAAGACCGGAGGAGGAAAAACCAGATAGGTTTTCTCAGTCTAGGTGTAAGAGAAGACAGTTTGAGCTAGAGTGGCTGGCAGTGGGCACAGAGAAAAGAAGGCAGATACTACTTACATTTTGGATACAGAAATGAAATGAATAGAGTCAGGATGGATGTAGGGGGTGAGGGAATGAAAATGCTGAAGCTTTTCATGGGATGGGCCAAAGTAACTTGATGGATGGAGACACCATTTACTGAGACGGAGGAGACTAAAAGAAAAGGTTAATGGAGAAAGGTTAAGAGTTCACCTGAAAGATGGGGCCTGTGAGAGCTGTGAGTGGTGATTATAGCATGAAGATGGCTGACAGTATGGGCCTGGAGCTCAGAATTTCAGCTGGCGTTATCCATTTGAGAAGTAGTGGCACTTGCATGACATGGAAAGTCATAGAAATAGACAAAAATGCCTACGGTAAGAGTTTAAGTGAAAGGAGAGGAAGACCTTAGGATCAAGCTTTAAGGAATTCTAATATTTTTAAAAAGAACCTAGAAAGAAATGGCAAAATGGTGGGAAGAAAGCCAGGAGTGTAATGTCACAGAAGCAAAGAGAAGGGTGTGGGACAAAGCTCTCTACACCTCAGCTCTGAGACCAAGCAAAGATGGTGGCTAGGTTTGTCAAGCTTTGCCCTCCTCTTTTCTCCAGAATGCACGGTGATGATTCATTCCTGTACGTCTTGAGAAGAAAAAAGAAACCCCCAAATCTCCGGATCGGAACACATACTAATTTAGAATAGTGATTTAAAAAAAATTTCACTGCCTATTGTTTATTCCTCCCAACTTTTCTGATCTGAATTTACCTGTCCTATTTTGATTTATACAGCACTGAGTACTAAGGCAATAAATCTTAAGACTGAACACCACATTACAGAAAATGGGATAAGCTTGATGACAAGGTCAAGTAGTGAATATGTAACTCGAAAGGAAACCGTAATGGTTTAAGTGGGATAATACATTTCACTCATGCCACAGAAGTGGCACAAAAATCAATAAAGCACATAGCCACAATGGAATTATTAAGACAGCATCATATGCATGAAAAATTATGACTATGGCTTCAAATATTTATTCATTACAAATTTAGTGAACAGCATACACTATGACAAAACTGTTCTACTAATTTAAAAAAACCTCTCTTGAGGAAACTCATTAGAATATTATCTTAGGTTTAGATTGAAGAGGCAATCCTTTCAAAGCAATAAAATGGCACTGGATGTGATTTTTAAAACTACAATATAAAAGACATACCAAATAGGGTAAAAGCACTCCTGAATGTGAAAGTCAGATAGAGAAATGACTTAATGTCGTGCTTAGAATTATAGACCCATTCTCAAAAAGAAAAAATAAAGAATTAATAAAAATTCTAACATAAGCCATGGGAGAAATTTTCTGTGATCACAGATCAGGGAACTCCTATCTATTCCCATAAATCACACTGCAAGTCTTTGTCAATTAATAAAATGACATTATAATATGTTGGTAGGGGGAAAAAAAAAGAAAAGCCAAAGACATAGATTTTATTTGGGCAGTGGAGAGAGGGCACAGAAAAGGGAGAGAAGAAACTTACAATTTAAATTTGCATAATTAAAAAAATATTTTTAAATTAATTTTGCAAACTAAGCAAACTTAAAAGAAATGTCATATATATTTTACTGACGTTCCACAACTATTTTTATACATTATCTAGTTTTTGTCCACGTGCATATAATTTTACAGTTGTATTAACAGCAGTACATAACTTTATATACCTTTTCCACTTAACACTGTACCAGATGTTTTCCGTATTTCTACTCGTTTTTCCTTATAATATTTTTAATGGGTGCAAAATATTCCATTGAGTTGATAGGATATAGTTTACTTGTGGTTACTAGTGATTAATTAAAATTCTCAAATGCTCACTCAAAATTCTAAATATGATTTCTACAGATGGCAACTCTTAGGTTAGTAATCTGAGAGTTGCTCTCAAGGCTTGTGTGGATAAACAGGAGAAGCTACCAGGTCTGAAAGCCTTCTAGCTTCATAAGGGTTGACTTAAGAGTAAGATGGACCAAAAGCAATACATTAAACTAAGAATAAATGTAAAGCCCTGCAGTTAGGTTAAAAAAAATTAAATGTGCAACAGGTCTAAGGAGATGTGTGTTCAGGTGAAAAAGATCTGGGAATTTTACATGAACTAAGGTGTGCCTGCTTTAAAATGTGTAGTTTGTCTTAGGACAAATTAACAGAGTATAATTTATAACTATAATTCAGTTTATAATTTATATAGTTTTCATTTATAAAGGCCAAAATTATAAAGTACAACTGGAATATTACGTCCAATTCTGGGTACCAAATTTTGTGATACGTGCGGACAAATATAATTATCCAGAAAAAGAAAAAGAGGGCTGAATAACTGAAAGCTGATTTGTCTCTGTAACGGTTGATGGAATCAGGCTATTTAAGTTAAAGAAAAAGCTTTAAGGGGAGTCATGACAGATGTTTTCAAAAACCGGAAGGCCTCTGATAAGCAGCAAAGTTTATACATTTATGTGTTTCTCTCAAGCAGAGCCAGACCAATACATGAAAGTTACTGGCAGGCAGACTTCACATATGACAACCTTTCTAACAATGAAACAGCAAGAACCCTACCACCTCCCGAAGTAGGGAGCACCCAGAAGCTCTCTCTCAGGGATGCTATAAAAAGAACTCTTACTCTGGAAAGAAGTTTACAGTAGAATGACTGAAATTTCCATCGCAGTGATTCGTGTTAGACTAAGGTAAAGTTCCTTCCTAAGGAACAGGCTTATATTTCTCTCTAGGAATTGAATTACATTTTAAACAGTCTGCATGACCAAAAGCTACTTGAGGTTGTGAACTGAGTCTGAGATTGCTCCTTTCAGACATTTGGCTTGGTTTATCCTTCCATACAACATAGTTGAGAGAAAAATCTTTCAACTGCAGGGACTAGATCACACTTGACCACGTGTTACTGTGTATGCAGGATGTTCATCACTTGCAGATGAACATGACACAAAGGTGACCAGACGTCTCCTTTTATGCGAATCCCGCCCACATTCTGAAGTCTGTCCCAAATGGAAGCGTTTCCTGTCCACTGTCTCAGCCTGCAAGTGGTGGATGTTAAGCCAGTGGGAGAGGAGGAGGGGCCCAAGGCCCTAACCTCTGCACTTGAGGAAAAGTAGACAGGGCCAGGCAGAAACTGGATGCCAAAAGACAGCACACACCTCTGATGCAAACGCCCTGTTACAAGATGAGAGAAGACGGGAGATGTCAGAGAGGAGACAGGCTTGCAAGGGGGCAGCATTTCAAAAATGCCGCAAGTATTCCTGGCATCAGAATGTTTCCTTACCCAGGTACCTGGGCCTGACATTGCCTTACCAACGTGTCCTAAAGGCTTTTCAGTGCTGACGAGGACGTTGGATTGAAAAACAGTCCCTTTGGAGGACTGATGCTTTAAACCTCTGCTAAGAATACTGAGCAACCTCCTGAGGATGAGAAAGGATCCGGAGTAGGGATGGGCTGAGGTGGCCCTTTGAGCAAAGGTGGTGAATGAGGACAAGGAAAATGGGAGAGAAATGCTACAGCAACTCAGAAACTGAGGGTGGACTTAACTCTGCCAGGAATTAGCTGAAGGGGGCTTGGGAATTGCACGCTGCTTTCGTTAGCCATGTGGTACCTTCATCTTCCTCCTGTCAACTTTTCACTTTTGTTCCTTCCTACTTTGTCTTCCTCGTCCTTTTCCTTCTGTTTTCTTTCATCTTCCCAGTCGACTGTGTATTTCTGTCTCCTGTCTGTTCCTGAGGTGAGGGGTGTGACTCCAGAGTACAGTGGCACATTGTCACACGTGGCAGATGGTAAAACCTGCTGCAACTAGTATTAACGAACAATGCACCAGGCATGAGGTGCTATAAGATGTATAATAAGGAATAGGATTCAGTGTCCACTCCCAGGAGGCTCACAGTCCGGTAGGACGGATACGATGCACGTGAAGACACACAGAAAAACAGAAGCACAGTGTGGTGGTAACTTTGTGTGCCAACTTGGCTAGGCTATGGTGTCCAGCTGTTTGGTCAAACACTTGTCTAGACGTGGCTGTGAAGGTATTTGGGTGTGTGATTAACATTTATAATCAGTTCACTTTAAGGAAAGCAGATTACCCTCTGTAATGTGGGTGAAGGCCTTAACAGCAAACACTGAGGTTTCCTGAGGAAGAAGGAATTCTGTCTCAAGACTGTAACATAAAAATCCTGCCTGAGTCTCCAGACCGCTGGCCTGCCCTATGGATTTAGGATTTAAGACTGAAACATCAACACCTGAATTCCCACCTAATTTCAGACTCACCCTAAAATAAATCTCAACTATTCTCTCTCTCTCTCTCTCTCCACACACATACACCCCTATTGGTTCTGTTTCTCTGGAGAACCCTGACTAGTACACTAGTAAACAAGGGCAAGGGCAATTATGGTGTCCAATTCAGAGGTTCAATGATTAGTAGCTGCTCTCTCCATTCTTTGAAACCAGACAAGTTCTGTCTCCAGGTCCAAAGAGTATTCACTTAACTGATATTCACTCACTTTATAAGCCAGTTGAAAGTCACTGGCTTTAGTTTGATAAATTCTCCTATATTATACACATAACAGTTGATCTATTATTTCCACTTGCTTTTCTATCTGATTTTTTTCATTTCTTGAAAGTGTCGTTACTGACTCAGTAAGAGTCTGACCAACATCATTATGAGCGTCTAAAATTTTTCTGCTACCAAGAAAAGGATCTGTCACCTTAGTCGTCACACTGTCTTCAATTCCTAATAATCAAAGTGTTTTCACTTACATATACTGTGTAGTCTGAAGCTTTCCTATGCGTCTTCACCTGAAAAGATCTATTTTAATTCTAAATGCTTGCTCTTTTCTAGAAGGTGGTCATGGAGTTTTTTCCGTCTTCCTCTAAATCAACTGGCAGCGAAGACACTGCCTTCAGGCATCATACTTGGCTAACAGTATAGTGCTGGTGTGCGTCATCTCTGACTTACAGAAAATCTGTGTTAGAAATGTCAACTTCAAGTACAAAGCAGTAATGTCATACTGCCCCTCTACTAAACAACAGGAGTTGATTTTCTCTGATACTTGAGATTGATGGCTTGTCTCTTTCTTACTGCTCCCATCTCCATTAAGTTTAATCTAGATTCATCTATGACACGTTGCAACTTGCTGATTTTATAACCCCTCTGTATGTAAATGAAATGAGTGAGAAATACAAAATCCCAATGAGTAATTTCTACCTTCTTATAAAATC
The DNA here is from genome assembly GCF_003031525.2 of Neophocaena asiaeorientalis asiaeorientalis. NCBI lineage: Eukaryota > Metazoa > Chordata > Mammalia > Artiodactyla > Phocoenidae > Neophocaena > Neophocaena asiaeorientalis. The sequence goes on from NW_020174429.1 coordinate 1,801,063, forward strand.
AAACCTGCTCAGCTGAATGTGCCTCTATCAAAACACGGGTGCAGCCTCACAGCCAGCTCTCAGCTATACGAGCAGAGCAAGAAAGAGACCTCAAAATTCATATGTAATTTCATATATAAACCAGACAGAGCCCTCCCAACTATTATAAGTTAAGCCTAAAGATTTCCAAATGAAGCGAAGTAGAGAAAAATTCTGTCAAGTTTACATGACGACTATGTGGCTAAAAGCTTTTCTCTCTCCCATGAAACATAACAAAGTACTTAAGACATTTGTTTTAAAAAAAAAGTCCCAGCCACTTTTTAAAAGAAATATTTAGTATCACTTCAAATATAAATTTCCTCCTTAATCATTTAATTGACATGTATCCCATTAAAGCATGCAATTATCAGTCAATATACAGCATGCAGCATGCAGTAAATGGACAGCATAGGTTAATAACCTGGAAGCATAGGATCTGAGAATGTGAGAGCAAGTTAAAGACAAGAGTTCCTCTCCATTGTCACTGAGGGTCGAGAAGCAATGTTGAAGCGTAGAACAGTGAGAGTGGGGAAAATACAGTTTGTCCAACACATAAACATATCTCCGCAAGTGGCGGCAGGTATAACTGAAAGACAAGGGTAAAAGGAGAAAAACAGAAAGAGAGGAGTTTTCCTTTGAAAAAATAAATCATTCTCAATGACCTCAAAGCTTTCTGTGTATTTTCACTAGATGGTGCCCAAGAAAAAAACAACTGTAAAAGAGAATATTAAAAAGATTAAAAACAAGAAAACAACCTGATTTTTTTAAAAAAATGGACAAGACCTAAGCAGACACCTCACCAAAGATTTACAGATGGCAAATAAGCATAAGAAAAGATGCTCCACATCATATGTTATGAAGGAAATACAAATTAAAACGAGATACCACTACATACCTATGAGAATGGCCAAAATCCAGAATACTGACAACACCTAATGCTGCCAAGGATGTGGAGTAACAGAAATTCTCACTTATTGCTGATGGGAATGCAAAATGGTACAGCCACTTTGGAAGACAGTTTTAGTTTTCTTACAAAACTAAACATACTCTTACCATATAATCCAGCATTTATGCTTCTTGGTGTTTACCCAAATGAGATGAAAACTTATGTCCACACAAAAACCTGCACATGGATGTTCATACCAGCTTTTTCCATAATGGCCAAAACTTGGAAACCATTAAGACGTCCTTCAGTAGGTAAAAGGATAAATAAACTGTGGTACATCCAGACAGTGGAATGTTATTCAGCACTAAAAAGAAATGAGCTATCAAGTCATGAAAAGACATGGAGGAAACTTACATGCATATTACTGAGTGAAGGAAGCCAATCTGAAAAGGCTACATAATGTATGATTTCAACTCCATGACACTCTAGAAGCAGCAAAACCATGGAGACAGTAAAAAGATCAGTGGTTGCCAGGAGTTGGTGGGGAGGAAGGCAGTGCACAGTGGATTTTTAGGGCAGTGAAACTCTTCTGTATGATACCATAATGGTGGATACATGACATTATACACTTATCCAAACCCACAGAATGTACACCACCATGAGTGAAACCTAATGTAAACTATGGAGTTTGGGTGATAATGATGTGTCCAAGTAGGTTTACCAATTATAACAAATGTATCACCCCTGGTATAGAATGCTGATAGCGGGGGAGGCTAAGTGTAGGGGCGAGGCAGGGGTATATGGGAGTTCTCTGCACAATCTGCTCAATTGTGCTGGGAACCCAAAACTGTTCTTAAAGAAAAAGTCTATTTAAAAGGAAAAAAAGCTATACGGACAGAGGGAAAAGTCTCAAAATATCATGTCATTAGTTAACCATATAAAATTTGCCTTGGTAGAGCAAAGAGACGTGAGCTATTTTCTCTTTGCAGGATTACAAATACATCCCTGGAAGATAGGTAATACTACTACAGCAATGTGGAAGATGCCATGGTAGAGGGAATACTAGGGGTCAGAAAACTTAGAAATCTAGATCCAGCCCAGCCACTGGCAGCTTTATAACAGCTGGTACTTGATCTAAGTCTCAATTCCACAAATTGCAATATGAAAGTAAAAAGTTTAAATTACTCCAAAACTTTGAAGTGATATTATAAAAAGGTAAAATAGTAAGAATTTTTTATTATTATTGCCAGAGCAATTTCACTTGTATCACATTTCAGACCACTTAAAAACAACAAGTTTGAAAGAGGAAAATGCCAAGTCAATCAAGGTCAATTAACTAAATAGTGAATACATCAATTGATATGCCTAGACTATTTGCCTTTGAGAACCATGTCTGAAAAACCATACCAAAAGTCTATCAAAGTTCCTAAGGAGGCAATGGTGATTTTTAAAGTGTAGTGGAACTCAAAATAAAACTAAGAGACTGAAAGATTAGAAACAGGGAAATTTCCACAAATGGACAATCCAATCATCCAACCAACCAACCAATCAATCAACTAATAAGCCAAGCAGTATCTACTATCTACTGCATGTAGGAACAGTGCTCGACACTAAAGACAGGATGAGGAAGAAATACACACAATTATTACCCATATAGAGCTTACAAGATAGCGGGAAAGAGAGATGTTAGACAGTAACAAAATTCCACCATAAACTGTAAAATTTCAAACTTTGAACTGCAATAAGCACTCTAAAGGAGAAGTACAGAATGCTTCAAGAGGAGTAAAATGGGGATCTCCTTGAGATGTGGAGGTTGAGAAAGGGCTCTTGCAAAGTGAACTTTAAGCTGACATCTTAAGGAAGAATGCAAGTTAGCTAAATAAAGAGTGTGGGCTGGGAGGAGGGGACATGAGTAAATTAAAACTCTATTACAAATAATATATGAATGTGGCAAAAAGAGTGGGCTCAAAATTAATAGCCTTCCTCTATTCAAAAAACAATCCGTTTTTTAAAAAATACCATGATTCCATTACAATGACACCAAAAAATGATGAAGTATTCAAGAATAAATCAAAAGTTATGTACAAATATGTATGAAGAAAGCTTTAAAATGGTAATAAGGAAAAATTTTAGACTCGATAAAATGGAAAAAAATTTTTTTAGACAGGAAACTCTAGGGTTGTAAAGCCACCAAATGTTCATATGTTAATCTAAAAATTTATATCCTCACAAATATCAGTAAGAGTTTTTAGAAACTAGACAAGTTAATTCTAAGGTTCATATAGGAAACTGAACATTTAAGAAGAGCCAGGGTGGGGGGACTTCCCTGGTGGTGCAGTGGTTAAGAATTCCCCTGCCAATGCAGGGGACATGGGTTCGAGCCCTGGTCCGGGAAGATCCCACTTGCCGTGGAGCAACTAAGCCCGTGCGCCACAACTACTGAGCCTGCGCTCTAGAGCCCGCAAGCCGCAACCACTGAGCCCGTGTGCCACAACTACTGAAGCCTGTGCACCTAGAGCCCGTGCTCCCCAACAAGAGAAGCCACCGCAATGAGAAGCCCGTGCTCCGCAATGAAGAGTAGCCCCTGCTCACCACAACCAGAGAAAGCCCGTGCGCAGCAGCAAAGACCCAACGCAGCCCAAAATAAATAAATTTAAAAAAAAAACGGCCAGGAAATTCTGAAAAACTAGAGTTATAAGATGGGATTAGCTCTGCCACCTATTAAAAAATACTCTAAAGCGACATTATCAGAAACAGTTTGGTATAGTGCATGAGCAGACAGAACACCAGAATAGACTCAAATAGGACAGGAACCTAGTATAAGATAAAGGTGGCACTTTAAAACAGAAAACCAGATAAGTTATTCAATAAATGATAGTAAGTTAACTGGGTAAATAACTAGAAAAAAATATAGCTGACTTTCTACCTCACCTCTTAAAATAAATTCCAAGTTGATCAAAGCCTTGAAAGAAAAACACTACTACAAGAAAGTTCAAAAATAAACCAAACACCTGAGAGTCATTTAAAAATAAAGACATAAATTTGACCACACACAAAAAAAGGAAAACATGAATGGAGGAGACACTTTTCACTCTTTATCTTTTGTACTGTTTGCACTTCTTGCCATTTTCATGTATCACAGAAATAAATTCATAACCAATTAATTTTTAAAAATTTAAAGGGGCACAGGAGTGATACTTTCAATCAGAGGGAATATTCTAAAGCAGGGAGATCTAGGCGAGTTCATGGATCTGAAAGAAGTTCAGTACAGCTGCTGTAACAGTGAATACATGGTCAAAGGTAAGGCAGGCGCATGCAGGCTATGTGCTATTTTACAAGATTTATCCTATCATGGAAAATTAATGAAGGGATTGAACGGAGAGCCACTATATCTGATTTACATTTTTTTAAATAAATTTATTTATTTATTTTTGGCTGCATTGGGTCTTCGTTGCTGCGCGCGGGCTTTCTCTTGTGGAGAGCAGGGGCTACTGTCCTTTGTGGTGCGCAGGCTTCTCACTGTGGTGGCTTCTCTTGTGGCAGAGCATGGGCTCTAGGCACATGGGCTCAGCAGTTGTGGCTCGCAGGCTCTAGAGCACAGGCTCAGTAGTTGTGGCACACGGGCTTAGTTGCTCCATGGCATGTGGGATCTTCCTGGACCAGGGCTCAAACCCGTGTCCCCTGCACTGGCAGGCAGATTCTTAACCACTGTGCCACCAGGGAAGTCCCTGATTTACACTTTTTTTTTTTGATTTACATTTTTTAAGATACATTTCTGCAATGCAAAGATAAAACTGGAGAGGGGCAAAAGTTGAAAGATAAAACTAAACAAGGGCAGGAGTAGAAAAGCAAAGACCAGTAAGAAGCTACTGCAATAGTTTAGGCAAATACTGCTGATGGCTTAGAGGACAGGTATGGCAGAGTAAAACCAGTAAAACCTGCACACTGATTGGAATGGGGGACAGTGTCAGTGTAGGAAGATATCAAGAATAACTCCCTGATTTCTGTATTAGGAACTGAATGAAAGTAAACTTTCTGAGATACGAGAAACTGAAGGAGAGACAGGTTTTATGGAAAAGATCATGAGTTTGGTTTTGAACATGTATGGTATCAGATACTGTAGTTGTGAGATGTCAGTAAAAGTTGGTATATGGGTAAGTTTGAAGCTAGGAGAGGTGTGGACTAACTAACCTAGAGATACAGGTAGATAGAGACATAGACACACAGATGGGAATCAAAACTCTGAGAGCATGTATGAGATCACCTATAGTCAAAGTGATGAGACAGAAGCATGACCCAGAAGATACAGCCTTGCCAGGTGAGAGAGAGAGAGAGAGAGAGAGAGAGAGAGAGAGAACACAAACGCAAGAAGGTAAATAGAGTGGCAGGAAGAAAATCTAAGAGTGTTGTCAGAAATCAAGAAAAGGAGTGTTTCAAGGTAGCCTTGGTAATAATACACCTTTAAGATAATTTCCAAATATGCTAAATAAATAATAAACTTTTCAAGCCATATGATTGAAATAGTTAAAAATATTTTTATAAACAGAGCTACTGTTCAATTTAGAGAAGCTCCTTCCTATTAATTTAATCATCTTGAAATATTCTTCCTTATTTTTAATAGAGAGTGAATGGAAATAGCCCAGGTGACCAGCAGCCATGTGACAGATGTATTCTCATTGCGTGAAAAATCCTTTAGCTTCATACTTTTAGCTTACAACAACAACAACAAAAAAAACCCAAGAAATGAACAAAAAACAACACAACTAGCTTTTCGGAATTACCTTTTAACCACTTACAAGTCTATCATGAAGTCTGTCTGAATATTTTCACAATAATTGTAAAAATGGTAAAAAATGAATTCAAAATTCAGTAGACCCTAGACTTTGAAATTGCTATTTTGAATTCAGCTCAATCTGTAGTCCTTAAATATAAATCAAGGCACAGAAAATTGGCTTTTAATTATATTCAGTTGTCATTATTAACTAATTTTTATGAGCATCCACTGGATAAATAATATTTATTGGTTGCTGAACAAGACTTCAGTTATGAAATTATTTTAAAGGCATGTAGTCTACGTAAAATAAAAATTCAAAAGGTACAAATATGAAAATGGATAAAAAGATATGATGTTGTATTTACTTCAGCATTTTACACAAAAGAATACCTTCTAATCATTACTGAAAAAGTTATATGGCGTCTGACTGAAATCTTCCTGAGACAAAAAGATCAACATCTTGGTTACCTTTTTCTAGATGCTCTAATTTTTAAATATTCTTAGAACACAGTGATAATATTACTATTACCTTCCATGAATGGAACAGTATAGTATTTTTGGATGAGCAGAGGTTTACATTAGGATTTTTAGCAGTTGCTCATATTAAGCTGGTGACCAAATGTAACGCATTATAGGACAATCTTTCCAATCCTTTATTTTACAACTGATCTTTGGAACTTAAATTAGGAAATGTCATCTTGCAGTGCTTGGTTTCATTCTAATATGTCAAGATAATTTTGAATATGAACTCTGTGACTTTGTCATCTACTAAACTGAGAATATCTCTCATGATTTCTTCTAAGAAAATCATTAATAGAAGCACTGAATAGAAACAGGTCAAGGACAGACCTCCTAGAAAAATGCACTAGGGATCTCTGTGTTGGCCATCAGTGCATAGAGAAACACTAATCAACAGCATTTTCATGTTTTTCAGCCATAAATATATGAAGGAGGAATGTGAAAAAAAATACTTTCACATTTATGACCTACTTATGTTTTTTGTCCCCATATTCCACCACGGTAATTAAAAACAGGTATCAGAATCCCCATTTAACAAATGATAAAACTGCAGAATAAAGAAGTGACATGTTAACTATCCTGTCAATTAGTAATGGAAGAATTCTACCCAGTGGAATCCACCAACAATGCTGTCATGCTCCAGCCCGAGGCTTTCTAACTCTATAAATGAATATCCAAGCCCAGGACCCATCTGCTCTGGAAGTTCTCCAAGTCCTATTCCTGCTCACTTCTCCCATATAAAAGTATTATTAAGAAGCTGATGGGCTTCCCTGGTGGCACAGTGGTTGAGTCCCCCTGCCGAGGCAGGGGACACGGGTTCGTGCCACGGTCTGGGAGGATCTCACATGCCGCGGAGCGGCTGGGCCCGTGGGCCATGGCCCCTGAGCCTGCGCGTCTGGAGCCTGTGCTCCGCCACGGGAGAGGCCACACCAGTGAGAGGCCCGCATACCGCAAAAAAAAAAAAAAAAAGTAAAAGAAACAGATCCAGC
>NW_020174429.1:1808258-1815424 GCF_003031525.2 Neophocaena asiaeorientalis asiaeorientalis
ACCGCAAAAAAAAAAAAAACAAAAAAAAAAAGAAGCTGATAATGTCCAAGATATGGTAGGGTTAAAAAAAATTTTTTTCACAGGTTTACAATTAAATAGATATTGTTACTGAGTCCTAAGAAGGACTCCAGGACTCAATCCACCAAAGGAAAGCAAAAACTTAAGAAAACATAAAAATTGTGCTCTTTAAAAACGCGAATCACCACCACCTTAAACAAGCGATCACAGTGAATATTAACATCAGTAAAGTAAACCTTATGTGTCTCCTGATATGATCACAGTAGAGATTAAGTCTAACCACATGGAATCATCAGGCAAATCCAAACTGAGGGGCATTCTTTATTTAAAAAAAATAAAAAGGGTCTGTGTTTTTCAAATTTTGAAAGATGAGGAAAAACCAAGGGGCTGTTCTGGATTAAAGAAGAATAAAGAAGACAACTAAATGTAGTATGTGATTCTGGGATTGGATCCCAGACTAGGGTAATAAAAAGGCATTTTTTTTTTCCTAGAAAGGAAATTAATGGGGCAAATGACAAAATTTGAGTGCCTGTAGATTCGACAAGAGTATTTTCTCAATGTTAATTTCCTAATTTTGAGAAATATCTTTTTATTTTTAAGAAATACACACTGAAGTTCTTGGTGGTAAAGGTACATCTTGTTTATACACTTATTCTCAAACGTTTCAGAAAAAATAGGACACACAATGATACAGCAAATGTGAAATTTTTACATTTTGGGAATTTGAGTTAAAGGTAAATAAGAAATCTTTATATGATCTTTCCAAGTCTGCAATTTAAAAGGTTTTTAAAAACAAATACAATATTATAACATCAAAAAACTTATTTATTTTTAATCTAGGAAATAAAGAAAACCAAACTAGCCTTTTTGATATAGTGAATAACATCCATTTTAAGGTTATGGAACGCAAACCTAGAGTCCTCAAATGTCATCCTGACCTCTATACTTAAAGCTTAGGACATCAGAAAAACTAGAGTGTGGGAAGTAAGCAAATGTGGTCTGGAGCTATCCCATAAAAAACAGTCACTGTTACTTAAGAGCTGCACTTTCATAAAAAATAAATTCTCTTTAGTGCCTTCTTACATGAAAATGTCCAAGATTATGCAATGTATAGTTCTGAAACGTTACTTGATATGGTTATGCCTCACCAAAGTAAAATAGGAAAATTTCTGTCCTAGAACAACATTTAAGTCTGTAAAAGATCCCCAAAACCACAAGCAAAAAGAGTGATGCTCTAAAAAGAACCTAGGGTCAGGCTTTCTAATAATGTATTTTACAATACTTTGACAATAAAATTACAACATAAAAATGAGGTTGCCAGGGGCAGGTTAAACTTTATGGACTACCTAGAATATTCTGTGTATCCCTTTCCAATCTCCACTTTTGTTTCTCCCTGCCTCCCTTCCTTTCTTTTGAAAAAGCTTGTCAGCAGATTCACCCGTAGGTTTAAAATACCGAGAAAACTAAATTAATAATAAACGTTTAGGACCAATATGAAGAAAATTACAAAAATTTACTATTGTGCATAAAAGAAGTCTTCAATAAATGAAGACACACCAGTATGCTTCTGCATGGGAAAACAAAATACAAAGAATGCCATTATCCTCCACAGATAAAAAATCGCAATAGGAATGTTTAATTTTGACAGTGTAACTCTCTTACAGTGATTCCTAAATTTCTTTTATTTAAGTGTTCATCTTAAAAGCCAATAAAAGATATGGATCCCCTTACAGGAAAATGCAGCAAGTCACATACACACAAAATTTTATATAAAATTTCAAGATCTTCATGGAATGCCTGAAGCCCATTCATATGATCCCTATGTCCCAGATTTATGAACTACAAGTACTGAGCTCCTGTGTAGAAGAAGAAATGGGTAAAAGAGCCAAGAAAACTTTGAAAAAGAATAGTAATTAGGAGGGATTTAACCTTATGCTATTCAAATACATAAGTCTATAATAATAAAAGTGGAAAGAAAAGTGCTAGAAGAAAAACAGACATGTGAATCAATATGACAGCTAAGAAAACCAAAAAACAGAATCTAGTATGTGCTAAGGGTTGCATTTAAACTTTGTAAGGGAGAGGGATTTTTTTTGATATGTGTCTGGAAAAACCAGTAACATATTTGAAACAAAAACAAAAACAAAAAACCCCAAACAGACATATTTCTTATATAGCAAATCAAACAAAATCCACCAAAGGACCAGAAGAATAAAAGAGGGAAGTGGGAGATGTGGCCATAAGAAAAAGGATTATTGATGTTACTTTATAAACATTTAAAATGTCAAAACAATCACTAAAATTAAAAGGTAACACATATTTATAACATAAGACAGTCAATTTTTCCTTGTGTCTATAAAGAACTCTTTAAAATCAATAAATGAAAGATGAAAAACACAACTGATAAATGAACAAAGTACATATGCTGGTAATTCATAAAATATACAAGCAATAAACATTTGAAAACAATTTACTCTCACTAGTGATTAAAAAAACAAAATTTCAAGAATGAAGCACCAATTTTTGGCTATCAAACTGGAAGACGTGTTTTTTTAAAAAAGCTGATGGGGATGGCAAGAATACAGGAATATGGACGTTTTATGCACATGGGCTCTGATCTCACAGAACATACATTTGAATAGGAAGGAAGACTGAGAACAATTGAATAAAAAAAATAAATAACAAGAAAATTTCAGTTAATGAAATAAAGAAAATATGAACAAGGGTGGTGGGAGAGGGGCCAGAGGGGCTAACTTGTGTTGTTCGGAAAGGTTTCACCAATGGAATGACATCTGAGCTGAGAAATGAATGCCTAAGAGAACTACAATTTCAACTTCTCGAGTATTTCATAATATTATGAGCTAACTTACATTCTTTACTCCATAGCTGAATAAAAACATTTGATATTTCAACTGAAAGAGATATTAATAAATCTGAATAGGGCTCAGACATGAACAAGATAATGAGTTTTTTCAGTGGATGGGATTGGAAAAATGAGGACGCCTGATAATGCGGATCTGTGATTTCATAGTCACAGGGCTGGGAAGAGCCGAGCGGTCATTTTATCCAATCTTCTACCCACAACAGAATGTCCTTCTAAGCACTCCTGCAAGTTGTTCATATTGCTCTTACTATATACATCTTTAAGCAAAAGGGAACTCTCTAATTTGACAGACAGCCCCATTCCACAGATAAGTGTAACAATTAGAAAATTGTTCCTTAAAGTAAGTTAAATTTCTACCTAGTTATGACATCTGGAATTAGATACACAAAGTCTAACTTTTTTCTCTACGTAATAGCTTTTGACTGTATAAAGAAATTGTGAACCCCTTAATTTTTTCTTCTCTCATTGATACTAACCATCTGTTCTTCTATCTTTCAAGAACTACAGTTTCTAAATTCTTCATCAGTCTTATTACTCTTCTTTGGACATTCACATTGATTAATAACCTTCTCAGCAATGTAAGAAAGGCAAAGAGGAGTATTTTCTCACTGACAGTATTTACAATTGATAATAAAATGGAGACCAACTTTTAGTTGGTCTTACTGTAGTTTTAAAATTCTTTACAGGCATAGACAATACACTCCCTTATTGCCTAAACCACTGATATCATCCACTGCTTAGTACGCCACTGGTTATTCTTAAAATACGGCAACATAAGTGAACTCATCATATTAGATGTGTTGTGTTTCGGGCAATGATGAGAAAATTATATTCTATCAGTAAAGCTCAAAATAATTTCAAAAACTAAAATTAAATCAAAAAGAAAAAATTCTCTCAAACTGAGAACTGAACTGAATTTAACTGTATATCAAGTGATGATAAAACTACACAAATAATTATTTTGTATAACTTTAAAATGTAGAATTGATCCTACATACTCAGTGGGATACACTCTAAGGACAAAGAGACACCAAAAATCCTAAACTTCATTCACTGACAGTAGTAATATTAACATTATTTTGAAACAAATATACATACATATATACACAGAGAGAGACAGACATGAGAGAGACACACAGACATATAGAGACATATTTAGTAGGATAAAGAGGAAAAATATATTAATGCTGTTCAAACAATCAAATCAGAATTTATGTTAAATAATCTTAAATTTGAATCAGAACTAACAGTATAAACTTTTTCCTTTTCAAGAATTTATATTTTCCTAGCTTTGTCCACTAAAGAGAGCTATAAGAAATGACAGTCTCCTTAGCAATTAGCACCCCTATCACCTACGAGCCAGATTGTGGTTTCTAAGTATCATTCCCGCTAAAAGAAACCAGAGTCCTTAGAAGAATGGCTGTTTCTACATCTGAGACAGGAAATGTGCAAGATGGCCTGAGACATCTTATTGGCCTAAGAGCAAGGAAGCAAGAAAACTATCAAAGACAAATGGGGTCCTATCAAAAGGACACAGAGACAATATCATACGAGGTCTGCCATTGGCCAAAGATGGCACAATAAGATATCAGAAAAATTACTCTGCAAGTGATTGAAACACATTACACACACACACACGCAATATATATACACTGAAACATATTATATATGTATATATAGAGACAGAGATCAAGGAGATCATAATAAAATAAAACAAACAAGAAATAAAAATGCATTAGTTATGACTGGAGGTAACAAGGGCACTTAAAGGGAAAGAATTAATTAAGCATTAATCCTGTCTTTCTAACTAAACCTAACTGGAAAAGAATCCTACCTAAAAATATGCATGTACTATTATAATTAAAATTTTTCCTTCTGGCAGCCTATAATGAAACAACTAATTTGGTCAATCATCAAGAGATGAAGCCATCACATATATCAACAATGGTGAAAGTCAAAACAAAGGGAACACGTATCCTATGCAAGTAAAAGACAGTGTGGCAGGAGCTGACCTTGTGGGAGAAGAGAGGTAAATCGGGCCAGATTACCCAGGAGTTTTGTCTTTATCCTAAGAACAATGACAAGCAACTGAAGTCTATTAAGCAGAAGAGTTACAAGATAAGATTTGCTTTTTGAAAGGATCAGTCTGGCTGCAGACAGTTGAGGGAAGAGTTGGTAACAGACCAGTTCAGAAGTTACTGTAGGGAACTAAGGCAATGGAGTAAAGGAGAGAAGCGAATGGATTTGAGACAGAGTTACTAACAAGACTTGCTACTCAATTGGATGTGGCAGGTAAGAGAAAGGGGGTGTCAAAAAATAACTCCCAGCTTTCAGGCTCACATAAAAGGTGATGTCATTCACTGAGGCAGGAAACAAGAAAGAGGACTGGGGAGCGCTGGGAAAGGGCAAGATTTACATTTTGGACGTGCTGTGTTTGAGATGACTCTGAGAAACTTGAAAGATGATACCACATATCTGATTGGACCAAAAGGTTTCAGAGGTCTGAGGACAGGTCTAGCCAGGAGATATGCGTTTGGGAGTCATCCACATATAAGTGGCAGCGGCTGAGATCACCTACCAAAGGAGAAGAGGGAAGGGGATCTAGGATTTATGTATTAAATGCCAACATTTAATAGTGTAATAAGATCACGTTAAAGCTAGACTAGAGGAAGACAAACTTCCACAGAATTTTGAGGAGTGGCAAAAACAAACAAACCAATCAACCCAGATGGAAGATAAGGAAACCAAGAAGAGACTATCTTAAGGAAAGAGTAGTTAAAAGTGTCAAATGCAACTGAGAGGACAAATAAGACAGAAAATGTCTCCTCGATTTAGCAACATGGAAGTCATTGGTGACCAACAGTCCCTTTTGTTAGCAACATAAAAAAACACCATTCATTAAAACATAACTCTGGATATAAGACTTCTGTTTAATACCACTGATTAGCTCATTTAAGTGCATTAAATACCATTAAGTTGCCAGGGGTGATTTTTGCAAACCAAAAAATTTAAAAAATAGCTCTCATACACATAATTTTACATAGGATAAAACTTACAATACAGTGTGGATATCTAAGGATATCCAAAAAATTAAGCAAAATAAAATCTGGGACAAGTGTCAGGAAACTACACAGCAGTGGTGGAAGCACAGCCCTTGAATCATTTAACTCCCTGGCAGCAGAAGCCATTTTTCCTGGAGCGAAATCTATTGCCAGCAATGAAGATCCTGGGAATCTCTAGTATGAAGGATGAACAAACTGGCCCAAACACTGGAAAATACATTGAAAGGAACAATCTAGTACTAGCTCAGCAGGGATGAAATGACCTAATATCCCACTGCCAGGTCTAGAAAGTAATAGAGATTGTAATAATAATAAATAAAAGGACCTCTTCAACAACAATATAACACTATGATATAAACTTCTTTTCTGTGACTTGTTTTATTCTCATTTGCTGAAGAAATTCAAAATAAGAAAATCCCCTGGATTTGCAGTCTAACACAACATTTTAATCAGTTAGAATTTATACTATCATTGATACTTGAAATTTAATTAAATTCTCTAATTTAAAAATCTTCTAATAAGCACTTTCGTCCTAAATTAGCTACTTATTTTGGGATATAAATGCATCAATAAAGACCTACAACATGAACATTTTTAGAAATTTTAAAAATAAGCAAATATTTCAGGTCTTCTACCCATTTTTTAATTGGATTGTTTGTTTTTTTTATGTCGAGTTATTTGAGCTGTTTATATATTTTGAATACTAACCCCCTATCGGTTATATCATTTGCAAATATTTTCTCCCATTCAGTAGGTTGTCTTTTCATTTTGTTGATGGTTTCCTTTGCTGTGCAAAAACTTTTAAGTTTAATTAGGTCCCATTTGTTTATTTTTGCTTTTATTTCCTTTGCTTTAGGAGACAGATCCAAAAAAATAGAGGACATTCAGATGGCCAACAGACACATGAAAAGATGCTCAACATTGCTAATCATCAGGGAAATGCAAATCAATGTGAGTATGTAAATTGGTGCAGCCACTGTGGAAAACAGTATGGAGGTTTCTCAAAAAACTGAAAATAGAACCACCATATGACCCAGCAATTCCATTCCTGAGTATATATGTAAAAAACACCCAAAAACACGAACGTAAAAAGATACATGCATCCCAATGTTCATAGCAGCATTACTTACAATTGCCAAGATATGGAAGCAACCTAAGTGTCCATCAACAGATGAATGGATAAAGAAGATGTGGCACATATA
>NW_020174429.1:1815437-1837743 GCF_003031525.2 Neophocaena asiaeorientalis asiaeorientalis
CTTGGAGGGTATTATGCTAAGCAAAATAAGCGAGACACAGAAAGACAAATACTGCATGATATCAGTTATATGTGGACTCTAAAAAATACAACAAACTAGTGACTATAACCAAAAAAGAAACAGACTCACAGATATGGAGAACAAACTAGTGGTTACCAGTGGGAAGAGGAAAGGGGGGAGGGGCAATACAGAGGTAAGGAACACACACACACACACACACACACACACACACACACACACACGTGTGCAATGGAATACTAGTCAGCCATAAAAAATAATAAAAGTTGTGCCATTTGCATCAACATGGATGGACTTGGAGGGCATTATGCTAAGCAAAATAAGTGAGACAGAGAAAGACAAATACTGCATGATATCAGTTATATGTGGACTCTAAAAAATACAACAAACTAGTGACTATAACCAAAAAAGAAACAGACTCACAGATATGGAGAACAAACTAGTGGTTACCAGTGGGAAGAGGAAAGGGGGGAGGGGCAATACAGAGGTAAGGGACTAAGAGTAAAAACTACTGTCTATAAAATAAGCTACAAGCATATATTGTATAACACAGGGAATATAGCAAATATTTTATAATAACTATAAATGGAGTATAACCTTTAAAAATTGTGAGTCACTATACTGTACACCTGTAACATATAATACTGTACATCAACTACATTTCAATTTAGAAAAGGGTAGGAGGAAGCAGTAAAAAAAAAAATAGGCAAACATTTTAGATGGCAATTTCATGATGTCTTTGTAAATGTACTTGCTTCCTGATTTTAAAATATTTGTTATAGGGCTTCCCTGGTGGTGCAGTGGTTGAGAGCCCGCCTGCCGATGCAGGGGACGTGGGTTCGTGCCCCGGTCCGGGAAGATCCCACATGCCGCGGAGCGGCTGGGCCCGTGAGCCATGGCCGCTGAGCCTGCGCGTCCGGAGCCTGTGCTCCGCAACGGGAGAGACCACAGCAGTGAGAGGCCCACATACCGTAAAAAAAAAAAAATTTGTTATAATCAGATATATATTTGGTAGTATCTATAGGATTAATCATACTAACTTTTAGGGGCAAACTTTATTTCCAAGAATGTTTCTGAGAATCTCAACTTTGCCTTTGATTACAGCTTACAGAATCTCATTCTCCTTTTTATAGAAAACAAAGTAGTTAAAAGCACTGATTTTCATATACTATAAAAGCAAAGGGGATAAGGCACTTGAAAATATATATTTTTAAGTTTTGTAAACATTATGTGTCATATGTACCAAATATCTAAAAATATTAGACTAAGCAGATGGAAACTTACACGGTACTCATTAAGTATAACATCATCCCTTGTATTAAAGATGATGTGACAATCTATATTTACAGGTGTGGATAAACAAATCACTTTATTACCGGCATTCCTTTTTACATGGCATATGTATTTTAAAAAAGTCTTTTGACTGTGGACAAGGCAACCATTTAAAAAGAATGTCGCCGTGGCTCTCCATTATGGACATTTGCTCCTACAAGTATCCAATATGGCCATGCAGCAATGTGGAGCTGGCTTGTTCCCAACAATGCACAGTTATCCTATATGGCCTGAAGTTGTATTTCAACGTGTTAATAGTGTGCTGTTCTCTACCCTACTTGTGGTCTAATAACAAGGTCTAAAAAAATCTACAAATGCAGACATTCATTTCAAGTTCCTAACATTTTCTTCCCACGAACTTAAGAGTTAGGAGGAAGGGAACACTGATGGAAATTTCATAAGGAAAGAAAATTTACTTGAAAACAATTTCTTGATTGGATTTCTTTACAATTTATATTTTGAAAGAAACATTTCTATATGTTATTATGTTCCTTCCTTGTGTTGGGGGAAGTGGTAGATTGACAGAGCACACGTTAAAGCGATGACACCCACAGATTCCAAATTGGTTCCAGTGGGGGTGGAGTTGATTGAAGGAAAGGAAGACCTGAAGCACATGCTCATTACAGAAATAGCTATTAAAGACAGAGAACTTAGCCTGAAACTTTAAAAATTTATCTTTACATATCATCTTGAGAAATTAAAAGACTTGTTTTCAAAAATCTAGTCTTCAGGGGACATTCATAATGACTATATACTAGATTCAAAAGTGTCCCTCAGTCCACACACATCTGTCTACACTAAGTAATCTGGGGTATAAACACTAAGAATGTAATAGAAAGACTGGGTTCACAATGAAATAGGTATAAAATAGCATATTCAGCACATTTTATGACCATCAAAAAGCTTGTTCACTTCTATGGTCATTATATTTTACAAACACTCTCTTGACAAAAAGGCACAGAAAGATTTACAGCTATTGTGAAGTTATTCTGAAAAATCTGAGTTCTGAGTCTTAATTCTCAACATATATGCCGTAAGTATTAGATCAGTGAAGTTAGATCATCTGGAGCCATGAAACAAAGGCCAATTCTGTTAAGACTGATTAAGTATGTCACATCCTTTCTACAGCAGAGCTAGAAAAATACACACAAGATAAAATGCTATACAATCAAGAGTTGGAAGTCTATTGAGGTCATTAAAAATAAGAACAAATCTTCACATATAGAAATTATGCTAATAACCCATCATTAGAAGACCATTTTGGAGTCATTTTTCAGTGTGCTCATGGATATACACTGGAAGAACCACATTCCCTCAACCTTTCAGCCACATGGGTGTGGTGACACACACCATACCCACATCTGTGAGCTGGCAGGCAAGGATCATGGGAGTGGTCTGTTACAGGAATGTGGTCATCATGAAATTGAAGAAGTTCACTGGCGTAGGTGGGTGGAGATGAAAAGCTTGATCTTGGTCTCACCAGCTCAATGCTCTCATCAGCCTAAATGAAGTATTATCCTTACTGCCACAGTACCTGACAGACATGCCAGGACACCTATTCCTGGGGGAAAAGACAGGCATGTGTTCTTTTGCCTCTGGGTCTTTGCACCTGCTGCCAACTATCTGGAGATGCTCATTCCATCTCCTTGTCCTTTTGGCAAACTCCTCTTCCTCCATTCTGTAAGTGTGACTCTCCCGTGAGGCTTTCCCTGACTGCCTCAGGCACATTCTGGGGCTTTCCGTTCTAGGTTCCCATTTTGCCTTGTGCTTACTGCCAATACACAACTTAACAAAATGCATTTGTAACTGTCTTCGTATCTATCTTCTCTCTCAACCCTAACCTCTTTGAGGGCAGATCCTGAATTTCTGTTTCCCTAGCACCCAGCGCAATGCCTGGCGTTAAGAAAGCACAATATTTACTGATTCACTAGAGGAAAACTGACAACAATTAATGTTCCATATTCAATGATCCACAAGTCACTCTGCTTATGAGGGTCTCTCTGCATTTTATACTACACTGACAATCACGCTGTATGCTGGGCTGGGATTCAGAGTCATAACCATAAACATAAAATTCCTTCCTTCCTTAGAAGTGAGCAAAGGTCTATAAATCACTAGCAACAGGAACTTACACAATAATTTCTCTCTAAGGCCCTAACTTCTAAGTTTTTAAAATTTTAAAGGAATCCCATGATTTGTCCACACGGCAGAAGTGCAAAAGATTCAACCATTTTAATCACTTCCACCCTCCCCAAACAAACAAAAACTTCTAATTTTCTTTCCATGGAGTAAAGTACTGGATCAAGATGATTAACTTCAGAGCTGGCCATCCTGAAATAGTTCTGAAGACCTTACTAGCTATCACTCTATTCATTCTGTGAATTACTTTACATTATTTTGGATCAAAATTTGCAACAATCTACCAACTTCTAGAGCTAGGTGCCTTATAAAAGGCTTCACATGCTTTTTTTAAGACAAAAGTTGTAACTGTTGGATACAGGAAACGGCCAAGATGGGATGAAAGAGATCAAAAAAGGAGGGAAAACGCTTACTATGATTTGTAGCAACATGGATGGACCTAGAGATTATCATACTACGTGAAGTAAGTCAGACAGAGAAAGACAAATATCATACATAGCTTACAGGTGGAATCTAAAAAAAAAAAAGATACAAATGAACTTATTTACAAAACAGAAATAGACTCACAGACATAGAAAACAAACTTATGGTTACCAAAGGGGAGAGTGGAGGAGGGAGGGATAAATTAGGAGTTTGCAATTAAAATATACACACTTCTATATATAAAATAGATAAACAGGGGCTTCCCTGGTGGCACAGTGGTAGAGAGTCCGCCTGCCGATGCAGGGGACACGGGTTCGTGCCCCGGTCCGGGAAGAAGATTCCACATGCCGCGGAGCGGCTGGGCCTGTGAGCCATGGCCGCTGAGCCTGCGCGTCCGGAGCCTGTGCTCCGCAACAGGAAAGGCCGCGACAGTGAGAGGCCCGCGTACCGCAAAACAACAACAACAAGAACAACAAGGACTTACTCTATAGCACAGGGACCTATACTCAATATCGGGTAATAACCTATAATGGAAGAGAATGTAAAAAGAGAATATATATATATAAAAATAACTGAATCACTTTGCTGTACACCTGAAAGTAACACAAGAATGTAAATCGACTATATTTCAATTAAAAAAAAAGCTTACTATGGAAAGACAGACCAAAGTACTTTGTTTTTGTTTTTTTTTTTTTTTTTTTCAAAGTACTTTGTTTTTATGACATCACAGAAGGAGAAAACAGGGTACAAGAAAGATCTATATCATGATGGAAGTGACATAGGTGCTTATTTATCTAGCATCTGAATAAATAGTTATTAGTTCTTTGACTCTTCTCATCTGTCTTTGGTATGTAATCTATAAGAAAATTAACCAATGGTTACCCATCAGGCAGTTTATAGTGTAGCTGAAGATTCAAGGTATACACAGCGTAAAAATTAAATGACAAAAGAAAACTACCTAAGATGTATCACAATTCCATATATTTACTAATTGACAAAATAATAAATCTATGACAATAAGAGGTTACGAACAGGACAAAAGAGAAGATTGCAGACTATAAAGAATTAAGTATCAGGAGAAAAATATAACGTAGGTATCATGGATTGAATTGTATCATCCCAAAATACATGTTTAAGTCCTAATCCCTGGTACTTCCTGGTACTTCCACATGTCACTTATTTGGATATGGAGTTTTGCAGACATAATTAGTTAAGATGAGGTTATACTGAAGAAGGGTGGGCACTTAATCTAATATGACGGGTGTCCTTATGAGAAGAGAGAAGAGAGACAGAAACATACAGGGAGAAGATGGCCATTTGATGACAGAAGCAGAGACTGAAGCGATGCATCTATAAGCTAAATACTATCAAGGAATGCCAGCAAACAGCAGAAGCTAGAAGAGAAAAGGAAGCATTCTACCCTTCAAGTTTCAGAGGAAACATGGCCTATGCTGACATCTTGGTTTCGGATTTTTAGCCTCCACCACTGTGAGATGATACACTTCTGTTGTTTTAAGCTCCCAATTTCTGGTACTTTGTTACAGCAGCCTTAGGGAACTAATACAGTGGGTGAGACGTGTCCATTCAATTGGCAGTAACGAGAATATGCATCACCACATCATCAAAATAAAAACATTCTGTGCTTTGAAAGGTGCCATTAAGGGAGAAGACAACCGCTGACTGGTAGATGAATATCTGCAAAACATACGCCTGTGAGTTATATCTAAGACATATTAAGAACTCTCAAAAGTCAAAATTAAAAAGCCAAACAACCCAATATGAAAAGGACAAAAGGTATGAACAGACATTTCAGCAAAGAAGATATATGAATATGAGTTACAGGAATACATGAATATAAAGAGGTTATATGAATTATAGGAACATAAAGCTGCTCCATCATCAGGGAAATGCAAATTAAAAGCCCAATGAGATACCACTATGTATTTATCAGAACGGCTTTTACAAAAAGACATTATTAGCTATTCGGTGAAAATGAACACTCACACACTGCTAGTAGGAATGCAAACTGGTACAGTCACTTTGGACGAGAGTTTGGCAGTTTCTCATAAAGTTAAATATACACTTACTATATAACCCAAAGACGCCATTCTTAGGCACTTACCCAAGAGAAATGAAAACTCACATTCCCACAAAATTCTCCACACAAATATCTGTAGCAGCTTCATGCATAAATGCCCCCAAATGAAAACAATCCAAATGTCCTTCAACTGAAAAATGGATAAACTGTAGTATCCATACAATGAAATACTACTCAGTAATAAAAAGGAATGATACAACGACATGGACGAACTGCCAGACTCAAAACATATCATATGATTTCACTTACAGGGGAACAGGATAAGGCTTCGGTGACGGGAAGGGTATGACTATAGACTCCTACAGGGGAATCTTTAGGGAGATAAAACTTTTCTTTATCTTGATCATGGTGGTAGATACATGACTATAATTGTTTGTCAACTCAAAAAGCTATACACAAAAAAGGAGAAATTTTCTGTAATAATAAAGCAATTTTTAAAACTGTCCTAAAAAACAACAATCATCTATGGTGAAATATTAGCCTTTGCTAGTCAGACATACCAAATGTATTCAAGGGAAGAAGAATATTAGGTTATAGATTCCAAGCTCAGTTCTATATATCCTGTTCAAGCACAGACCATTTGTCTTGGTAAAAACCTTTAATGTCAAGCCCTTTTTAATCTCTGCACACTTTTAAAGTTCTTATTCCATGCATCATCAAAAACTTCTTACTATTCCCAAATAAGTACTACTGTCTCCTGAGAACAAAAACCAAGTGTTTCCTACTGTGACAGAAACTGAACATCTCACCAAAAATGAACTATACTGAAGTTAGATATGTTATCAAGAAAAGCTTACCACACACTAAGTATTACAGCAATGGTTCATTCCATACCAATCTGCATATTGGTCCAAAACAAACAAAAGGCTTATTAGAGAAGAATTATTTCTGGAGGTCTTAATGGAAGTCAGAGGAAACAGTCAATAAAACACTAAATATTTAATTCAAAACACTCAGTATATTTGGTTTGGTAGTCTGGGATATATGCCTTGTAATTAAGAAAACAGGTTTTCTCCATAAGAATCTACATTCTATCTTTTAAGAGATAAAATTCTATGGAAGGCAGAGAACAAGAGAGAGTAAATGATAGGGCCAAGTAGAAAAACTCAATAACCTATAGGTAGAAATAAAAGACAAAACAGAATGTTTCTAAATTATAAGTATATAAGAAAATGCAGAGTTTAAATTACCAAATAAACCCATTATTTATTTTAAAAAAACATTGACTTCACTAACGGTACTTAAAAAATGCTATTATTCTACGGCATGATATTCATTTTGTAGATCTTTTAGATGGATATCATATGTTAGAATAACATACTGCCTCCTGAGAAGTTCGAGGAACCTTAAGATCAACCTCATTACCTCATTTAAAGAAGTGTTTTCTCATTTTCACCTTAGTTATTTATTCATGGAGGTATGTATGCATGCACGTATTTAAAGCAATGGAAACCCTTTCTTCAAACAAAATCTGGTGTGAAAGTGCAACAAGGAACACAGACACTAGTAGAGCACTGCTGCTCTGGGATGAGTAGGGCGGCATGAGAGCCCTGGTGGCTCATGTGGCCACCACCAAGGAAAACATGAGATCTACGGGTGAATAAAACACGAAAGCAGAACCATAGCATCTTGGATTTGAGAGGGACCTTGCTGTTCTTTACTTTCCATCAATCTCGTCTATGCTGCCTCCAAAGGTATGTAGCCACGGTTGAATAGCTTAAGTTATCTTAGCCTTTTCCCAGGTCAAGCTGAAATGTAGGTCATTGCTACACAGTTCAATGTGAAAGATACTGAAATGTATGAAAGCTACCACAGCCCTTCTAGTTATTAGCATCAGCATGCCCACTTTGCAAAACAGAGCAGGGTGGGGTGAATTTACTTGTGTCCAGTTCCTTTGAATTAGTGGCAGTCTAGATCCAAAGATAATGACATTCAACAGCCATTAAAAAGTCTCATATGGTAGTAGCACATCTAGAGCTGAAAAATTACCAGCAGAACCTTAGTCAAAGTCCAAGTGCAGCTTACAGTACTGGCTAGTTTTGAAGAGGGCCACGTCAACATGGCTCCTAAAATAGTGTCTGTATCTGATTTTACTTCTGCTAACAGGAAAAGGACTAGAGGTTGCAGACCAGAAAAGTTCCGAAGTAAATATTCATTGATATAAAATAAAAAAACAAGTAATTCTTCTATAATAACAGGCAGTTCTAAATACTTCCTGGAATTCTTCTCCCTTGTCACAGCCCATTGATATTTTTTAGTTACACATATGAATTTCCTGTTTCCCTGCCTTTACCTGTAGAAATATTATTCATACTTTTGCAATTAACTGTCAGGTACTTCATGGAGTCTTCCATTTTATCCTAGGTTAGAATTACTCTCCCCTTCCTTCTATGTTCCTACAGCACTCTGAGCAACTATTTTACAGTTGGCCTTATACAAATTCTACTGAATTGAAACTGAATTTCTTATTCCTAAACTACACTTTCACATTTTTTTCAGTAGATAAGATACGTAAATGTTGTAGGAATTAAGGACTACATAATGCAAAAATGGTCGGATGGGTGATATACTGAGGGGATTTCTAGAATGTATTTTCACAGAACAGCTGGATTCACTGTAGCTTTATGAAACAATCTTACTCCAAGTGCCACATGAGTAC
Organism: Neophocaena asiaeorientalis asiaeorientalis; assembly: GCF_003031525.2. Taxonomy (NCBI): domain Eukaryota; kingdom Metazoa; phylum Chordata; class Mammalia; order Artiodactyla; family Phocoenidae; genus Neophocaena; species Neophocaena asiaeorientalis. The sequence continues at coordinate 1,824,107 of NW_020174429.1, forward strand.
TAACATTTTTTATTTATTCCAAAAGTACTTACTAAAACTCACTCTGTAAAAGCACTGTGCCTGGTACACAAGAAAGGACAAATAAATCCAGACTAGATGCTCTGCTAGGTATCGAAACTTGGTGCTCTGCTTATTTAAGGATTTTGCTTCAATCTGCCCCTAAGGGCCTTTAACTCACCCAGGAAGCCACTGTTGCCCCACTCTTAAATATGGTAGTTGTGCTACTATAATCCCCTCTAGTTCCTTGTTTTCCAGTAATTGGAAAAATGTAACTGTTGGTTGTTCCCCAGTGGTTGGTCCCCAGTGGTTCCCCAGTGGGAACACCACAGTGTTCCCCAGTGGTCCTTCTATAGCAAAAGATTCTTTTAGCAGAGCACATGGCTGCAGTGAATGAAAACGACACTTCTCAGCTTCCACTGCTGCCCATGTGGTCAAGTGACTAAGTTCTGGCTTACTAGATACTGAGGCAGCTTCTGGGAACCTTCCTTAAGAGTCACCTGGTGCCTTCCCTCACCTTTTATTCTTTGTCTCCTCCTCTGTTCTGTGGCTTAAACTCAGATGCTGACTGGGACCATAAGAAGGAAGATCAGACCCTAGGGATGGTGGAGGTACAATGAAAGGAATTTACCCAAGATGCCCATGCCCTAATCCCTGGGACCTGTGTATATGTTATAAGTCAAAGGGGAATGTGCAGATGTAATTAAGACTACAGATCTTAAAATAGGGAGATTATCCCAGACCATCTGGATATGCCCAATCTAATCACATGAGCCCTTAAAAGCAATGAACTTTCTCTGGCTAGAGTCAGGGGGATGTGGCAAAAGAATAAAAGAGATCTCAAGCATCTGAGCCACCTGATGTGCCATTAGGCTCTGAGATGCAGGGGCCCATGTACAAGAACCAGAGAGAAGCTACTGGAGCTAAGTGCAGCTCCTAGCTGAGTATCAACAAGGAAATGGGAACCTCAGTTCTACCATCATAAGGAACCAGTTTTGCCAACAACCTGGAATCTAGAAGCAGATTCTCGCAGAGCCTCCTTCTCAGGAGAAGGCTGCTGGTCAGGCCAGCAGACCAACAACTTGACTTAGGCCTTGTGAAATCCGGGGCAGAGTTACCAGCTGAGCCAAGCCGGCCTTCTGACCCACAGAACTGTGAGATAATACATTTGTGCTGTCTTCGGGAGTTAAGTTTGTGGTGATTTGTTACAGCAGATAAAGGAAACTCATACAGACTTCCTGTAGTAGAGCCTCCTTATCAGCCCTGAAGGTCTGCTTTGGACTTTTACCTGGAGAAAAATAAAATTCTTTCTTCTTTAAACTACTAGGATTGTCAGTTTTTCAGTTACTCACAGTTGAACCTAAATTTGACTGATACACTTGACGAAATCCTTTCAACCTAGCACAGCATCATTATCAACTGCTACAAAGTGGAAGAGGCTAAAGGGAAATACTATTTCAAGCTGTGAACACTTTATATAGGCAATGATAATAGTTAGTCCTCAGTGAGGTTTATTTTCACTTTTTTATTTGTAACAGATATATCATTACTTCAAACTTCATAACACTTAGTATATGATCCAATTTTAAGAAAGTCTGAACAAAATGGCATAAAATTACATTGCTATCAATGTCTAGACCAGTCAGGATTCGTAACTACTTATGGATACAGTATACATGAGCAAAATAGATACAAACAGTTTGGTAGGAAAGAAAAACACAATTTCAAGTAAGTACTATATATCACTGTGAAAGAAAAAAAAATATCTATGGCTTGAAAAAAATACCTAAATCTTTTAATTATCACAAAATACTCCATTTCATAACTGTAATATAAAAAACACATACTACTATAAAACCTTCACACTATTTTTCTTCATAAGGAAGCAAAGACTTCTGCAAACCAAATCTGTTTAAGTTAATTCAATCTTAACATGAAACGTTTGATTCTAGGCATGAGGAAAACAGAATCTGTGTAAAAGACTTGAAAATTTAGTTAAAAATTTTTTTGGTTGTAGAATGCTTTATTTACATTTCAGTTGTCACTTTTAGATAATCTAAAAATTAAAACCTTCTTTTAGAACCTATCAGAAAGGACTTCCAGTTTCTCCTTTCTATGAGGGTGGTCTGTGAAATATCCATTAATACATAAATGAAAAAAATATATATCAACAGCCATTCTCAGTCATGTTATCTGTATTTCAAAACTACTTCAATGTGATCAAGTATATCCCGCTTCAAGAGAACCAATATGTGGAAAGAAGAAACTGCTTTATAAATGGTGCGACTCAGGAAGGAAAATAGGCAGGGATGAATTCTAGAAGCTAATTAACAATAAATAAGAAAGAACATAAAAACTTAAAAATAGTAATCTAAGGAGATGGGAAAATGTGAACTGACTGCCCCAAAAGGCAACTACGTAGCCTCTGAGGTGGTGGGAGAACACAGCACATAACCAAGCAGAGTCAGGTTAGTCCAACCAGGTCTTCTCTTTGCTCACATCATCTAGCAAGGTGAATGAGGAATCCGGGATCACCCACTTTCAACGTGCTCCCCCCAGAAAGACGCTGAACAACTTTCCCTGATACGTAATGATGCGTAAGACACACCTGAGATTTGGAAGCATAACTAGATTCACCTCCTTGAAGTGAAGAACTCCTCTGCAGCTGCTCATTCTGGGTATCTTCATGCAAATTATCCATAAGGGCCTCCTGCTTGTGACCCCAGGGATCGCTTTAGGGGAGAGTACCTAAAGGACCAGCTATAAACAAATGTTTGTGAAGAGTTTTGAGGGTCATTAATAATGAACAGTAACAGTCACTGAGAACCAAGTCTGCCATTTTATCCCCACATTTGGAGAGAAGAGGCTAGCTAACAGTTAAATGTGCTAAACATCGTTCTAAAAGGTTTTCATATTTTTATTGATTTAATCCTCACAACAATGCTATAAGATAGGAATTATTTTAATCCACATTTTACAGAGAAGCCCACAGCAAGGTTAGGTAACTTGTCCAGGATCACACAGCTAGCAAGCGGCAGAGGTGGGTCTCACTCCAGCGTGACTGCTACCACTATCACGCACTGTCCCTCAGGCACACGCTGTATGTGTACGTATACGCATGTGTGCCAACACCTTAAATATCCAATACGTGACATTATTGATTTTACTGGATAAACTCAATGATATTTTGAAGCTGTCATGCTACGGAACTATATCCTCTCAACATAGTGGACACACACATACACACGCACACACACACAATGTGGCTACTAAGTGATACACTGGAGAAAGGGATGTCCTGGGTGGGACAGCACAAGAATGGCACACAATTTAAAACTTATAAATTGTTGATTTCTGGAATTTTCCATTTAATATTTTCGGCCCATAGTTGACCACGGGTAACTGAAACCGAGGAAAGCGAGGAAACCATGACTTGCTTTTTCACTTAATATATCTTGGAAAGCCTCCTATCAGTACCCTTACTGCTTTTTTGTTGTTTTTTTTAAAAGCTACATGCTGTCCACTGTATCGGTGTACCATATTTACTGAAATAAGTCTCTACCGATGGACATTTGAGTTGTTTCTAACCTTTTCGTATTATTAAAACATACTGCCAAAATAAACTTGTACATTGTCATTTTGCACAAATGCAGGAATGACTGTTAGGTCACAGGGTAATGTATTTAGAATTTGTTCACATATTGCCACACTGTTCTTCATAGGAGTTTGCACCAATTTACACTCCAGTGTCTGTTTCCACATAACCATGCAAAGATTTTCTAATCTGATGGGTGGAAAGTGGCAATCTCAGTGAAGTTTTAAATTGCATTTTTCTTATTAGAGTGAAACTAAGCATTTTAAAGTTTAGTTAAGGACTCTGATATCCTTACCAGAGTTAAAAACTCTGATAAGTTTTTAACTTAAAAACTTTTAAACTTTGTGAATACATCATCTTTAGGCAAATTGGTTACTACCTTCAGAGCATCTATAGGTAGCTATGGGCCTGGCTTGAATTCAATTAGGTATTATTTTTTCACTTTCCAGAAAATGTCAAGAAAGTGAATGGCAAGGATTAGACTATGAGGACAACAGCCACGTCTTAGTTCCCCTAAGCCTACCACAGGGCCTGGTGCACCTTAGATGAACAATAAAATGTTTGCTAAAAAAAACTGGCACCGAAAGATGTTTTCTTTGGACGTTGATAGCGCAACAGCACCACCAAGGGGAGCTTTAGCTAAAGCATCCCCCCATCAGATGTCCTTCAGCCAGGTCTCAAAGCCACAGCAAACACATAATCGGCTGGAGACAGCGCAACCGCTGTACAAATTCCACCTCCGAACAATCTCCAAGCTCTGCCCTCCAAATTTAATGCTGCCACTCAACCTCCCTTATATAGGACTTCTGCAGCTGCTATCATTGGAGTGCCCCTCGGGCCAGTCACGCTGCCACAGGGTAACAGAGCCCTACATTTTCTCGGCCCAAAGCCAAGCGTTGGCTGTCGACAGCCGCTCAGTAACCAGCAAGTGCAGCCCCACGAGCATTTACAGGACAGGAATTCCGCCCACTTGGTACAAGTAAAGACACCATTACGCAAAGTGGGCATTTCCTTCTGAACAAAAGAAACCAAATACAGGCAAAAGTCAGGGGAGAGAACTCTTAGCATTTGAACAGGTTCAGCTTAATTTTCTCTTTTGAATAGAAATCTAGACATTTATCTTAAGCCTAGAATTTGAGAATGAAAATACTTGTTCATGGGCTTCCCTGGTGGCGCAGTGGTTGAGAGTCCGCCTGCCGATGCAGGGGACACTGGTTCGTGCCCCGGTCTGGGAAGATCCCACATGCCGCGGAGCGGCTGGGCCCGTGAGCCATGGCCGCCTGCGCATCCGGAGCCTGTGCTCCGCGACGGGAGAGGCCACAACAGTGAGAGGCCCGCGTACCGCAAAGAAAAAAAAAAAAACTTATTCATTTCTTCAGCTACACTGCGTAATAATTTATGACAGTCTCGTGGCAGCTAGTATCCAAAGATGGCCATAAATGAACCAGGCCTCCCAGAGTTTATGTCATTTGTGGTCCCCTCCTCTCCAATCTGTGGTGGTCCTGTGACCCGCTCCGGATCAGTAAAATGTGGTGACAGCGAGGTTCGGAGACGGCTGAGCTGGGTCATAAGAAACCTGAGTTTCTGTCACTCTTGGGATGTTCATTCTTGGGAGCATCCCTCTTGGGAACCGATGAGAAGACCAAACTTTGTGGACAGGTCACATGGGAAAAATGAGGTGCTCCAGTCACCGTCTAAACAGACCCCCCCAGCTGACAACTGGCATCACCTGCCAGCCAGGAGACTGGGTCACACTGGATATCCAGCCCAGCTGCTGTTTGACTGCAAGCGTGTGAGAAACTTGGAGTGAGTATCAATCACTTGGCTAAGCAATCAATCCACAGCACTGGGAGAGAGAATCGTATGCACTGTTGTTTTAAACCACTTAGTTTTGGGGTGGTTTGTTACATAGCAATAGACAACCAGAACAAATTTATTTTATAGCCACACCCTGGCAAGAGGAGCAATAAACTTATAAGACAATTTAGTACAGTAACATCTCCATCTTACCACTTTTGGGAGGGGTGGGCCATGCCGCATGGCTTAGTTCCCCAACCAGAGATTGAACCTGGGCCCTCGGCAGTGAAAGCACCGAATCCTAACCACTGGACCGCCAGGGAACTCCCTCCATATTACGACTTTTAGAGATAGGAACCATGTCCTCTTACAGGGAATAAACATGGTTTATATATTTTGTATATCCCCTTTCTCTTCCAACCTCTGATAACTGAGTTCTCAACAGATATTTATTAAATGGAAGCATGAATAATACAAACATAGCTAACTACTGATTATACTGATGGAAGTAAGGGTATAATTAATTCAGAAATAGATATTTGAAAGTATGTACAGTGACCTCTGTGATACAGGCACGCTCACATTCACTATCTCTACCCCTTCCTCTGAAAGGGCATTAGAACAGTGGTTCTTAAACTTATGTCAGGGCTCCTTTAGACTCTTAAAAAATTACTGAGGACCCCAAAGAACTTTTTTGTATGTGGAATATACCTACAAACATTAACTACAGTAGAAATGAAACTGAAAAAAATTTTAAATACTTATTAATTCACTTAAATATAATAATGAACACATTTACACATTAACATAAATATTTAATGAGAAACAACTCTTTTCCAAACCAAAAGAATATGTGATGAAGAGAAGCATTATTTTCTATTTCTGCAGATCTTTTTACTGTCTGGCTTAACAGAAAACAGATGCTCATTCCTGCTTCTGAAGTCAGTCTCATGCTATATGTGTTTTGGCTGAAGCATATGAAGCAAATGCAGCCTCAAAAAGATACGGACTTGGGAAAAGGAGCAGTCATTCAATGCCCTTTACAGAAAATTGCACATACTCTTCTTTGACACTACAATAAAACAAGTGGTAGTTTCTTAAAGATAGGCAAAAAGGTAGAATCAGACACCATAACGAAAAGCTTTTTGGGTCTGTTGCATTAAGATTCATTAGTCTATTCTGTATACTTTTTTTTTTTTTTTTTTTTTTGCGGTACGCGGGCCTCTCACTGTTGTGGCCTCTCCCGTCGTGGAGCACAGGCTCCGGACGCGCAGGCTCAGCGGCCGTGGCTCACGGGCCCAGCCGCTCTGCGGTATGTGGGATCTTCCCGGACCGGGGCATGAACCCGTGTCCCCTGCATCGGCAGGCGGACTCTCAACCACTGCGCCACCAGGGAAGCCCTATTTTGTATACTTTTAATGAATCTTTTCACTCATGCATAATTTGTAACTTCATGTACTGGTCATTTGAAATATACCACTTCATTATTTTTTTGAGTGGTATAATTTTTTTACATGGTAAGCTTATATACACACGCATTCAAGGAAAAGTTGCTAATTTCATGGCTCTTGTGACAGTCACAAGAAACAGACTGCATTAATCATGCTGCACAAAAAGACAATAATAAGCAAAGGTTGAAACATTAAACTTTCAGAGGTGAGTCATAATTGTAATGCTATTTGTCTTCAAACTTCTTCACAAAATGAAATAACTTTCTTTCCATAGTCTCAATTATATTAACGTCTTTCAAAGATGTTGGAATTAAGGCAAACATTAAAAGGAGTCAATTCAGACCAAGAGTGGAAGTCAACTTTTTGAGAATCAAAATTCTCTTATGAAAATACCACTTTATTGAGTTATACAGATCTTCCAAATGTCAACACATTGCATCATACAGTATCCAAAAAATCCCACATTTATTAATATAATCATCAATGTCATCACAAAAGTCTTTAATTATTGGGAAGCTGTCAAACTGATGGTGCCAAAACAAGTTTTTTAAAATTCTAATTTTTGCTTGTAAGTTCCAATTTTATCATTGGCAACCAACACCGGCAGCTGTCTTCTTGAAGTGACAGGCTCACTTTATTAATTTTCAAGAAAATGTCTGCATAGTCTAAATAACCACAGACTGTCACTCGTTCTTTCATGGAAAAATTGTATCCTATCAAAAAAAGGGCTACTTTAGCTCACAACTCAACCACACACATAATCGCTGTAGTTTAGTATGCAGTGGAACTGTTTTCATGTGAACTTCATTTCATCACATAGAATATTATAAAGACATGGGTTCAAGGATCAAGATTTATTACAACTAATCATTTTTACTGTTTCATCAAGGACATTAAGCAAAAGTGGCTTTTTTTTCCCCCACTGCAAGCGTGTGATTGTGGAAAATATAGTGATTCCCAGGATAGTTTGGTGCCACTGCCTTGATTTATGCTTAAGGCACCAGCAGTTTTACCCCAACGTAGCTTTCACAACCCTGGTGCAAATGTCAGCACACTGGAAATGGCTTACGACGTCCTATTATAAAAAATGGTTTAGACCCCACGGAACCTCTGTGGTCTGTGAAGTACACTTTGAGAACCTCTGCACAGGTGTGATTCAAGAAAAAAGACTGTAGTAACTCTGTACAGTAGACATCTCACTCATTCATAACTGAGAACTTGAGTTTAAAGTGGCTGACATCTGTTTTTCCTTTTCAGTATGTATCAATGTCAGGTCTGCCATAAAGAGAAGAACGAACACTTCTAGGCTAGGGTTACTCAAGGATTCCGATTTCAGCTCCATCACATTATGAGCTGTGTGATCCTGAATGAGTTTCCCAGCCTCTCTGAGCCTCAGTTTCCTCATCTATAAAGTAGGAATTATGTACCGCATACAGGGCTAGTCACACTTGGACAGTCTCCAAATAACAATGGCAAGCACTGTGTGTGACAAAGAGTAAGTCCTAAACTGAACAGGATTCTAAATGACTAAGAACCAGAAATATGGCTAATGTCCATATGTGAATGACAGTGGTAACACTGATTTTATTTTTCTCTCTACCACTTGTGGAGGGACCAAATCATAACAGATTGTCATAAAAACTCATCCTTTAACATAATGCAATTTTGATAGATGAAATGTCAGAAATTGCTTCAAAATAAGGAGGAAAAGGTAGAGGTATAAACAAAATAATGCTGGTCATGAATTGATATATTTGTTGAAGCTCAGTGATGGGAACCTACAGGCTCATTATAGTATGCTCTTTAAATATGTTTTGAAATTTCCAAATTAAAAAGGAAAACACTGGTCACTTATTTGAAAAGTCTTTAAACGATACTTAAGTCTGTCCACTGACTCTAGCTAATTTGACAATTTACAGATTCACAGGTTCAACAAGTCACTTTCTATGCTAGTAGTTTTCCCACAGTAACACACACCACACGCTTTCTTTGCCCCTTCCCATCCCATTCCACCTGGGAAGTGCTGATGTTATCTGCATCTTTAGTCAAACCAAATTTTAAAGTCACATGAGTATTCCAATAACGTGACAACTGTAACACAAGTTGAAGAGTTTTCTGAATAGGAAAATAAAGTTGCTCTAAGGTCAGCTTGCCAGATGGCTTTTGCAGTAGTAGTTTTTGTTTTAATACATATTTTAAAAAATTTAATCACCTTCCTATAGGAATCGAGTTAGATGAAGTTGAGTTTTGTGAGTTCTTCTGTAGGTAGCTAAATGGGAGCTATATTTATATAAGTGAAATCTTACCTAGGGTTTCTAAAGGAAGTTTAGGGAGAGCAAGACAGATGGAGAAAAGAACTGTCTCCCTTATCACCAATATAAAAGAGGGCAGACTGCTCACCTCTTCAGATAACGCAAGCATCACCTCACCAGTGAAGGGTGCAGTGGTGTTCAGGTTAGCTGCTCTCTCCCTTGTCGCCCTGTCATCAGCGTACTACTCACGCTGCCCGATGACTGTTAACCCACCGCCTCAGCCAGACGAGAAGCTCTTTGAAAGCAGAGCACAAATATATGACGCGAACCTCCAATGACCAGCAATGTCTAACACAAGCAGACGTACAAAATATTTGATAAACGATTAAATGACCCCAAAATACCTACCCTTGTTTTAAAAAATCACAATCGTGTTATAAAACACTCCATGAAGAAAACATTATTAGAACCCAGTTACTCTAGTTTCTCAGAGGGTATATGTAGAATCCCAGTGATTTATTTAAGACTGAGTGATTCTAAATGGGAAATGTGTAATGATATGAAGGTCTTTGATTACCTTATGTACAAAGGTACCATGATTATGTTTATAGCAGTAAATAATGACAGGGTTGTGTACACTTCTGAATTGCCAGGACTAATGGGGTCATGAAAATTCATCAAGTAAATAATATATGAATGTTCCTGGGCTTCAGTGTGATCTTCATGTTTGACTAATGAAGGTAAGAAAACAGGCACATTTTAGATGGAAAAACATCACTAACAGGAGTGTCACACTGGTTTTTCTTAACTTATGGGTTTCAACCCCAAAAAGCCCTTCAGATTTTTTTCAACAGAGTTCCTAAGAAGGTATAAATCTGGTAATCAACCAAATTCTCTGCTACATGTTTAGGAAAGTGTTGTCTATGTGCCACCCTTGGAAGAACTGAAAAAACTGTCACTCATGTCATTCTCCACAGGGCTTGACTCCCTCACAGAACCCCAATTGAGAAAAGCTGCTACAGTATCACGAGGTATGTGAGACCTCACAATTCACTCTGGAATCTTCTCAGTTCCTAAAAGTTTATAAAAGTATGTCAACAAGGGGATCACATGCTTCGGAAGGTCAGAAACAACTCACCCAGGGCAGGATGCGATATTAAAATTCTTGTACACAAACTATTTGCATGCTTTTAGTTTAAAACCTCATTTACAAGAAGCATTTGACAATGGAAGGTAGTACAGTATTGTGGATGGAGGACAGATGAAGGCTTAAACCCCAGCATTGTCACTGTCCAGCAAGGTGACCTTAAATAAATTACTTCTTTGAAATCTAGTTTCTTCACTTTAAAATGGAAATAATAATACCCATATCATCAGATAACACAAGTAACATGTTGTATAGGGCCTAGTATGTAGCATGTGGCAGATACCAGCCCTACAAAAAACCAAATATAACAAAGGCAGTCTACATGGCATGTTGTTTCCTCTTCACCCAGAGCTGTAGATTTTAACTATTTTTCTTTTAATCCAGTTAGAGTGTCAGAATTTCATCACTTGTTCCAATACCTACTGAGCCACCACAAGCAAGACATGGTGCTGTCTGTCCTCTAACAAGCAAGATTGTTTTTTCCTCTGATAATTCCTAGGTGATAGCTATTGAAAAGACTCTATTCTAAGTGCTTTACGTATAATAACCCATTTATTCCTCACGGCAGTCCTAAGGGGATATTCCCATTCTGTAAATGAGGAAATCGAGGCCCATTAAATGAATAAATAAATGTTAAGTGCTCAGAACACTCATCAGTATTGTTGATAGGGAGTGTTTACCTACCTTTGCGGCAGCTACCTTTTCCCAACTATCCTCCTACCTCTCCTAAACAAGCATTCTCCCTTCCCTGTGGGTCCCCGTCTCAGGTGCATCCGATTCTGCATGTGTTTATATGGGACACGTGAGTCATTTAAAGTCTCTTTATCCTTCTGTTCACTCTCATTTCTCCTGTTAGCACAGTCCTTGTTTTTTTGTCTTGGAAAAGGTGCTCTTTACAAAGTCCGTGAAGCACGTGCAATATTCATCAAGAAAGAAAATGCTTTATTAAGTCATTTTATTTCTCTTACCTGGCTTAGCATTTTAAACGTATCAGGTATCACAACTATGTAAAAGAAAAAGGGAGAGAGAGAGAGAATATGTGTGCGTGAACACACACCTTTTTTCTCTTTTGTTCTGGGAAGAATATTAGGCAAGGAGCTGGGAGGCTTGATTTCTACATCTGCTTCTGCAATAGTGTTCACTTAGACAAGTCACATAATAAATCTAGGTGTCAATATTTCCATACGTAAAATGTGCAAACTTCTCTTAGATGTTCTTTAAAGGCCCTTCCAAACCTAAAATTTTATGATTTGTGTTTAATACAAAAATATTTGGGTTATGTCAAAGCCACTCAGAAACAAGGCTTCAAGGATTGCATTAATGACATTGACACCTGAGCAGGAGACTCATTATGACACGTGGACAAAGCAGAGGCTAGCGAGGCCCGTCAGTCCTTTACTACTTCTTCTAAGATACATAAATCCCATGCATTAGCTAGAACAGTATCAACTAGCTACCTTAATGACTTGGTGACAGGTTTTTCCAATTGGCAACAGAAAGGCATAACTAGGTACTAAGACTATAGGGAGAGTTCCCCATGGGTCTCTGGTGTTTCTGTACATCTTGAAAGCAGAGGCATTAGCAGCCTTGTGCTCTGGATTCTCTTTTCATGAATTTTGTAGAGTGAACAGATGTGGAAAGTAGAGACAGTGACTCCCTCTACAGCAGAGGGCAGTTTGCTGCTATCAAATATATGAAAGGTATCTCCATCCAAAGCAAAGTTTGGGCAGGTTTGCTTGAAGCCTATTATAAAAGATGGGGTTTCCTAAGCTCAGGGTTCTCTCCAGTAATGCAAGCCACTGCATGTTCAGACGTCACCTGACCCTGGTCACACTGCCCAGTGGGCATGGGGAACCACACAAGAAAATGATGATACTCTGCCTCCCACTACTGTGAGCAAGAAACTGTCCTTTGTCTCTGACCCAGCAATCTTGAGTCTCTAAGAGGATCCTCAAAACTGCGGCAGGCTTATCTGTTAGCTTGAGAGTACAGTAAAAGTCTCAGATTCTTCACAGTAGTAGACAGAAATGGAGACTTAATAATTCATGGCTAAGAGTACAAGGTATGAACCCTCCCATTACCTCTATAATATGAATGTAACACTTTATAAAGCTCTATGCCAATTATTTTAATGTTTACTTTCCCATGTGACAATTTTGTCCACAAAGGTCTTTACTTACAAGAAATCAAAATTCAGATAAATGTATAAGATGCTTCTTTAAAACTTGACATTTTGAATGTGCCAGCAGTCTAAACTGAAACGAAACTTCAAATTATTAACATTTCACATGTCCGATCAAGTCTACAAAGACCCTTTGTTGTATAATAATAATCTCTGAACAGTTAGAAATTTTCTATTGAACACTTACGAATTTTCAACTGGGAGCTATCTAAGTGCTCTCAATATAACTTCTAAATAAAGGGCTAAGCTGAAAAGCAAACCATGTCACAGGGGTTCCTGAAAAATGTAGCTACCTTCAAAGTATCACTGGCTGTAGGAAGTGTAGGAAGCCAGATTTTTTTTTTTTTAGGAAGCCGGATTTTTAAGGCAAAACATTCCTCCTTCCTTTCTTGACTACTGCTTTGTTAAGAGCAAACAAGGATCAGCAAAGACCAAAAGCAATGAAGAAACTGGAACTACTTTATGGCCCAGGCACTGGGCAAGAGAAAGTTAACTCTGTCTTTTAAAAAATAAATCACATAAGTTTAAAAGAAATAGTTACGGCTTCCCTGGTGGCACAGTGGTTGAAAGTCCGCCTGCCGATGCAGGGGACGCGGGTTCGTGCCCCGGTCCGGGAGGATCCCACATGCCGCGGAGTGACTGGGCTCGTGAGCCATGGCCGCTGAGCCTGCACGTCCGGAGCCTGTGCTCCGCAACAGGAGAGGCCACAGCAGTGAGAGGCCTGCGTACCGCAAAAAATCAAAACAAACAAACAAAAAATAATAAAAGAAATACTTAACCTGCAAAATCATTGCTCAGACCTCCAACCAATCCAAAATAAAACACTATCATTAAAAACTCCCCATCTAAAAAACAAAACAAAAACTCCCCATTTATATTCAATGAGGTCTTCATTGAGGGAAATATTTGGGAAATATAGGCCATTCGATGATCCTTTGGGCTAGGAATCGGAATCTAGGAATACTCTGATTCTTTGCCCAACTCCTTGCCCAATTTCTAGAGAGCAGGAAAGTTTATGTAAGGATGTTATCTAGATTTAGTTTTAGATTAAAATTACTTCAAAATGTTATAATACAGCTACAAAAGACGTTATAAGCCATTATTAACTCTCAAACACTACAATGAAGTAGGTATCATACATCATCTTAGAGATGGAAAACAGAAGTTAAACAACTTAACAAGATTTTAGAAACAAAACTGAGCTACTTGTTATAAC
>NW_020174429.1:1839363-1839685 GCF_003031525.2 Neophocaena asiaeorientalis asiaeorientalis
GGAGAAAAACCATATGATCCTCTCAATAGATGCAGAGAAAGCTTTTGAAAAAATTCAACACCCATTTATGATAAAAACCCTCCAGAAAGTAGGCAGAGGAGGAACTTACCTTAACATAATAAAGGCCATATATGACAAATGCACAGCAAACATCATCCTCAATGGTGAAAAACTGAAACCATGTCCACTAATATCAGGAACACAACAAGGTTGCCCACTCTCACCCTTATTATTCAACCTAGTTTTGGAAGTTTTAGCCACAGAAATCAGAGAAGGAATCCAAATCGGAAAAGAAGAAGTAAAGCTGTCACTGTTTGCAGAT